>NW_007247314.1:148194-186186 GCF_000164805.1 Carlito syrichta | reverse complement strand
GACTCCAACTCAAAAAAAAAAAAAAGAAAAAAAAAGAAGGCCATGAGCTAGGAATGGCTATGGAGATGGAAAGCTGGGAATGAGATCAAGAAACGTCACAGGCAGACTCTCTAGGGGCTCATTCATTCAACGAATATTCATTAAGCATCTGACATATGCCAAGTACTGTTCTAGGCTCTCGGGCCATACTAATGAGCAAAATAGACCCAAATCTTTGCTCTTTATAAGCCACGTTCTGGTGCAGAAAAGAAGGAAACCAGCAATAAATGAAATACATAAATATATTGAATAATATGCTAGACAATGATAACTGTAGGCAGAATAGGGCATGGCACTGGGGATACCTCACTGAGAGGGTAAGAGTTGTGCAAAAGCCATGAAGGAGGTCGTAAAGGAAGTGGAGAGGCTGTCTGGGAAGAGCATTCCAGGAAAGGCCTAGGCAATTGCCCAAAGACCTAAGGAAGAGACCACTTAGAACACTGGAGAAATCGCAAGGGGGCTAGTGTGGCTGGAACAGAATGAATCAACGGGAGTGGAATTGCTCTGAAGAGTAATGGGGGGCCGGAGTCTTCTTAAACGTGTTGGCTTTTACTCTGATCACAAGAGGGAGCCACTGCAGGACGTGGAGGAGTGACATAATGTGACTTAGGTTTCAAAAGGGGTCTTCTGGCTGATGGGGAGCCATGATGTAAGAACAAAGGCTGGCAGGGACTTCCTTAAGGTGTCACATGAGAGACAGTGGTGGCTTGGATCTAAGTGAGCACGGTGGAAGTGGGAAGAGGTGACTGGATTCTGGATGAAAGTAGCAGAGAGGCTGGGCTTGGTGGCTCAGCCTGTAGTCCCAGCGCTTTGGGAGACTGAGGTAAGTGGATTGCCTGAGTCTGTGGGTTCGAGACCTGCCCTGGCAACTTGGTGAGACCTCATCTCTACAATAAATTTAAAAAATGAGCCAGGAGTGGTAGCGCGTACCTGTAATTCCAGCTACTTGGAAGACTGAGGCAGAAGGATCACCGGAGCTCAGCAGGTCGAGGCTGCGGTGGCTGGGAGCATGCCACTGCACTCCAGTCTGGGTGACGAAGTGAGACTCCAACTCAAAAAAAAGAAAGTAGCGGAGAGATTCTGAGGTGGAGGGTGGTGGTAAAGAAGTTGGGGGCACCCTAAGCTCTCTAGGTTGGGGTTTGACTGAAGTGAGATTCACGAACCAAATTTGGGGTGCAGGAGGGGGAGGATGTTTGGAGGAGCCAATATACTTTGTTTTGAATACTTTGAGTGTGAGCTGCCTGCAGGACTTTTATGTGTGTGTCACACATGGGCTTTGAGTGGAGCAGAGCAATTTTAAAACCAAGTTGAATTCCAGAGTAAGAGCAGTCAAATATCAAATTTAGCGTGTGAGTCAAGAATTGAAGTCAGCATCGTTTGCGGGTCACGAAGACAGAATTGCCAAGGCCGAACACAAGAAAAGGGGTTGTCAGAATCAGCTTTGAGGACTGTCTGAGTCTGTTTTGTGCAGCCATAACAGCTCTGTGGAGACTGGGTAATTTATCAAATACAGACATTAATTTTTTCACAGTTTCTCACAGAGGCTAGGAAGTCCAGACCAAGGCGCCAGCATCTGGTGAGCCCCTCTAAGCCCTTTTTATAGCAGCATTCATCTAAACACCTCCCCAAAGACCATACTTCCCAACATGGTTGCATTGAAGATTAAGATTCCAATACATGCCAGGCACAGTGTCTCATGCCCATAATCCCAGCACATTGGGAGGCTGAGGCGAGAGGATTACCTGAACTCAGGGGTTTGAGACCAGCCTGAGCCACATGGTGATACCTCGTCTGTACAATAAATAAAAAAATCGGTGGGGTGTGGTGGCACATACCTGTGGTTCCAGCTATTTGGAAGGCTGAGGTGGAAGGATCACCTGAGCCCAGCAGGTCAAGGCTGTGATGGCTGTGAGCATGCCACTGCACTCCAGCCTGGACGACAGAGTGAGACTACAACTCAAAAAGAAAAAAACCCCCCCCAAACCAAAAAACCAACAAGTGAATTTTGGGGAGTACATCCAGTTCATAGCAAGGACAGAAAACAAAATAAGGAAACAGAAGGGGAAATCGAGGAGACAGATGATGGGGATTTGAAGAGAACACAGGGATGTTAATCCTTGTGGAAGGGCAGCTTCGGACTTGTAGATGTCATAGGACCCAGTAGTAGTATTCTTGGATATGCAGGGGCTGCCTTCCAACCTTGGACAACCAGCTGGAAGTGAGCTTAGAGGAAATTTGGGGGCTAGAGACAGGGATGGAGGCGTCATTGGCCAGGAGATGGTAGTGACTTCATGAGGTGGATAAGGTCATGCAGGGAGAATGTTTCGGCCGGGTGAGGGGAGTTAACAACAGGATTGTGGGATGGGAGTAGCCTAAAAGCTGGTGGGCAGGAGAAGAGAGACCTAAAAAGGATGAAGAAGAAACTGCCAGAGGAGTAAGACCAATAGCAGGAGAGATTAATAGTGCAGTAGAAGGCACTCTGAAGTTTGGAGCCATTTAGAGCTGAGATGAATCAGTTATTTAATTCTGGGCCTGGGTTGTCACTAGCCTGGGCTCTGGTGCTGCCTAAGAAAAACAGAGAGAACCCCTATTCCATAGCATGGTTCAGATTGGCCCGGAGGACTGGTGAAAAGTGCAGGGCTTGGTATTAAGAGGTGCTTAATAAATGACTGTCGTATGCTAATTAATATGCAAAAAGTTAAAACAGGGAGGGGAGAGAAAGACATTTCAAAAGGTGCAGCATGGTTAACAGGGTGGAAGGCAGAAAAAAATGAAACAGGATGAAACCTGAAAGGACACCACTGGTTGGCTGTTAGGTGCTGGTCTTGGTGCGAGCAGTCTTGATGGAGGGTGGGTGGCAGCTGCCATGTGTTGTGAGGTTAGGAGAGTGGGAGTGAGGTGTTGAAGGAGGTTGGGAGAAACACATCTTGTGCCTAAGGCATACAGGTGATTTGCCTGGGGTAGGAGCACAGAGTGGGCCTTGTGTTTTGTGTTTTTTGAGTCAGAGTCTCACTCTCACCTTGGCTGGAGTGCAGTGGCACACTCACTGCCACCCCAGCATTGACCCACTGGGCTCGGGTAATCCTTCCACCTCAGCATTCCAAGTAGCCGGAACCACAGGCATGTGCTATCATGCCTGGCTAATATTTTGATATATTGTAGAGATGAGGTCTCACCAAGTTGCCCAGGCTGGTCTCATAAATAAGAATTAGAGCAGTGTCTAATTATTAAGCATCTTAGGAGGCTCAGGCAATCCACTCGCCTCGGCCTCCCAAAGTGCTGGTGTTATGATTGAGTTGCGAGAAGGAGACAAGCCAGCACTCCAAGTTTAAATTAAGAGTCCTTTATTAGCACACGGTCAAGAGTAGGCTCTCGCCAAGAAGCTCTTGACGCAGAGTAAAATCAGCAAGAAGCTTATAAAGACAAGAACCATAAGTGGGCTACGTAGCGGGGGGTGAGGGAACAAGAAACTAAAAACAAAAGGGAACAAATTGTAGGAACAAACTATAAGGATGTGGCAAGGGGATTTTTTACAAGGAGTAATTTCTTAACAATTTCTTGGCGCAGCATCTGATTTCAGTTAACAAAGCATACAATTACACGGAACTTGTAGCTAGGGAGTTTTACAAACGGTCAGCAAGAATGGTCCGTGTGATCAGCTCAGGGTAACAAAGCTGTGGGTCTGTGGTCATGGGAACGTTATGACAATCACATGTATACATTTGGGAGGTTATTCTTAGGTCAGGAAGGCAGCTACGATGGAGGACTTCAACAAAATGGAGTTACCTATGTCAAGCAAGCTGTTGCAATTATTTTATGTATTTCATTAGCTACTTCCTTCCCCCCTTTTAGTTGTCCATGAGTCAATTCGTTGACTCATCAGTGATGGGTATGGAATTATAATAAGTTTTTACATGCATAAGTTCTACAGAATTGATTTGCTGTTTGATGAAATTAATAAGGCAATTAAATATACCAGGTTCTACAAGCAGCCTAAGGAGAAGGAGGACAAGTGGGCCAGCCAGACTGGTGATGAGAGTTGTCAACCAGGGCTTTTAATTAAACAAGGATTGGAACCAAGATTTATTATTGTTTATTTTGTCTCCTGTCAATATTTTCATGGACCTTTTGGAGTGTGTTTTTAATAATTCCTGATGGGTTTGCAGAGAAACCACATGCCTCTCCGAGAGCAGCACAAAGTCCCCCTTGGGATAGGAAAAGGAAGTTTTTACTGGTTTGGAGGACAACTTCTGCTAGGGAGTCCATCTGGTCATGAAGTTGGTCTTTAGCAGACTGCATGTAATTTAAGTCAGAATTAACATCTTGTACAAAGTTTGATAGTCCTAGTCTTTTGCAGACCAAGGCTGCAGTGCTAAGTGCAGCTGTTTAGCTACACTTAACCCAAGTAAGGCAGACACTAGTAGGGGGGCAGCACACTTCTGATGAGTTGCCGGAAGGCCAGGAGGATTGAATAATAGGGTCCCCTCAGTACCACTGTAAGCATATACCTGGGGGAGTACTTGAACAGTGATACATAAGGTAGGTTTATTGTTTAACATTTCCATAGTAATACAGGTTGTAAGACCTGCAGGACAAGCAAACCAAGTATTAGCAGGGGCCACATGGGCCATAGATTCAGTTATAGTTACAATGAGAGATGAGATGCAAACATTAGAAAATGGGAAAGCTAGCAAATTGAAATTTGAAGTTATAGGATGAAGCATTTTTAGTTAGGTCTTGCAGTTGGACCTTAAATACTATTGGAGGTTCCAGATATGTCCAGTTTTGGCTAGCTAAGATGTCACCAGTTTTGAAAAAGGTTAGGGGGAAAGAATATATGGCATGTTTATTCTGGGCAGTAATTAAATGTATTGTAAGCATAATAAGGCAATAATACATCCTATGCATGAAAGATAGAATTAATAGAGCCCTCTTGTCACATTTTTAATCTGCAGGAGTTACAGTTAAAAGACCTATGCCAAAGGCCAGAGCAAGTGGGAAAACAAAAACAAGAGCTAAAGATTGAGTACAATGCATTTAAAAATTAGTGACCAGTCTATTGGCATCTCATGGTGTATGTTGATATATGTTGAAAGATGATCTTGAGAGGTTTTTGGAGTCCTTAGTTGCAGTCTAGTTGGATGAACAGTGGTCGTTCTTCTTTGTTGGACAAGGGAGTGGATATTTAGGGTTCCTGGCCACCTCAGCACAGTCGCTGGAATGAATATATATATATATATATTTTTTTTTTTTTTTTTTTTTTGGGGCTCTTTTGACTCGTGTGTGATGAATCCGGGCCAGTACCCCATCAACCTTGCATGCTGTTGGGGGGGTGATGATGATGATGATAAAAAGTCCTTTCCAGGTAGGAGTTACTCCCTTTTTCTAGAACTTTTAAATGAAAACCAGGTCTCCAGGCTGGAATGATGACAAGATGTGAAAGAAGGAGTGGGCAAAACAGCATGAACGCTGGAGTGGACAGTGGCCTGAACCTGCTGGAGTGACTGTAGACACGTTAACAGAGATTGATTAGTTATTTCTGCTAGAATGGGATTTTGTAACCAGGGTAACAGAGAAGGGGGTTTTCCAAACATGATTTCATATGGGGTAAACCCAGCCTTATATGGGATACATTGGGTTCGAAGGAGAGCTAAAGGTAAAAGGTTTACCTATTTTTCACCGGTCTCTACTATTAATTTGGATAAAGTAGGTTTTAGAGTTCGGTTTGTGTGTATTACCTGTCCAGGGCTTTGTAGTTGGTAGGCACAATGTAGTTTCCAATTAATGTTTAGTGCTTTACTAACCAGCTGTACTATGGACAAGGTAAAGGTAGGAGCATCATCAGAGTCAATAGAGAGGGGGAGTCCAAGCCTAGGAATAATTTTATTTAACAAAAACCTTGCAACCGTAAGTGTGGTTTTATTTTTGGTGGCAAAAATTTACCCATTTTAGAAAAAGTATTAATAAACACCAGTAGACAATCATACCCTTCCTGAGGAGGTTTTATTTCAGTGAAGTCTATTTCCCATTTTTTTCCAGGACTTAATCCTTGGGCCCTGATGCCATCTGAAGGTGTGTGCCCTTGTTTTGCATTAACTTGGGCACAGGCAGGGCACATGGCACCTGCTGTTGCAGCAGTGCTTTTCAAGTCATTGATATAAATGGTTTAACAGCTAAGTCTATTTGGTACCTCCCAGGTGAGTAGTAGAATGCAGTTGTTTTACCAAGGTGTGTCTGAGGGCTTCAGGCAAAATAATTTTAGAGTCTTTGACCCACTATCCAGTGGAGTTTTTATGGGCTCCCACTAGGTCTACCTGTTCCTCTTCCTCTTGGGTATAGGTAGGCTGTTCTGGGAGAGAAGGAGCTGGAAAAGTTTTAGTTAGCAAGACAGTCAGGGGTTCAACTGGGAGTTCTGCTGTTTTTAGAGCCACCTGGTCCGCCAGGTGGTTTCCAGTTGTTTCTGGAGTGTCTGACTTTTGGTATCCCCTGCAATGAATGATGGCTACCTCTTTGGGGAGTCGTATAGCCTAGGAGGGTTAAGATTTCCTCCTTGTTTTTTATAGTCTTACCAGCTGCATATAGATCATGGCATGCACATGGAGTGTGGCAAAAACATACCGGCTGTCAGTGAAGATGTTTACTTGTTTTCCTGTTCCCCAGTGCAGGGCCTGAGTTAATGCAATTGACTCATCTTTTTGAGCCGAAGTACCCTGAAGCAATACCTGTGACCAGATTACATCATGAGCAGTGGTTACAGCTGCACCAGCCTTGTGAAATTCCTCTGTTACCAGGTTACTACCATCCGTGAATAGGTCAGCATCAGCCTGGCTTAAGGGAGTGTCTCGAAGATTGGGCCGGCTGGCCTGAGAGATGTCCAACATGTCTTTACAGTCATGAACTGGCGTTTCCGGATTATCATCAGTCAGCAGAGTGGCCAGATTGAGGCATTGAGTAGGAGAGAAAGTTAATCTCAATTTCATCAAGTAAAAGGCTTTGATATTGAGTGATACGAGCGTTTGACATCCAGTGGCCAGAGGCTTCTCAGAGCAAGGTTTCAACAGTTTGGGGAACAGTCAAAGCCAGGCTTTGGCCAAAGGTTAATTTATCTGCTTCCTTAACCAACATGGCTATGGCTGCAATGGCCCAGAGACAAGGAGGGCCAGCCAGAGGCTACTGGGTTCAGGCTTTTTGAAAAGTAAGTTACCAATCTCCAGGGTTCTAAGTTCTGAGCGAGAACTCCTTTTGTAATTTCTCTTTGTTTATGAATGAACAAATGAAAAGTCTTGGTAACATCTGGAAGGGTTAAAGCCGGGGCTTGAGTGAAAGCCTTCTTTAGATGCTTGTTCCTCAGCGGCAGTCCATTGCAGGGGCTGGTCTCCTGCTGTGGCAGTGTATAGAGGTTTGGCAATTTCAGCAAAACTGGGGATTCATAACCGGCAATACCTTGCCACCCTCAGGAATTTCTGTACCTGTTTCTTTGTGGTTGGCATGGGAATCTGAAGAATGGCTTCTTTCTGGGCCGAGGTCAGGGCTCATTTACCCTTTGTTAACTGGTATTTCAGGTAGGAAACTTCGATTGAGCAGAGCTGTGCCTTTTTTGCTGACACATGGTAGCCTAAGTTTTGGAGGAGCTGTAACAGAGCCTTAGTAACTTTTAAACAAGTATTTAAGTCTGCAGCCTCAAGCAAGAGGTTTTTTACATACTGGAGTAAAGTGCATTCAGGGTGTAAGGAACAGAACCCTGACAAATCCTGTTGCAAGACTTTCCCAAAAAGGGTTGGGGAATTTTTGAAACCCTGTGGTAACCAAGTCCAAGTTAACTGACTGTCCCCAAGACTGGATCTGTCCATTAGAAAGCAAAAATGGGTTGACTGACAGGGAACAAAGGAATAGAAAAGAAGGCATGTTTTAAATCCAACACAGTATACACCTGACGTTGAGGGGGAAGCAGGCTGAGTAATGTGTATGGGTTGGGAACAGTAGGATAGATGGTTTTAACCCATTTGTTGACCTCTCTTAAGTCCTGAACTGGTCGGTAATTAGAAGTTCCTGGTTTTTGAACTGGCAAGATAGGAGTGTTCCATGCCGATTTGCATGGTGATAGAATATTAGCTGTTAAGAGTCTTCTGATGTGAGGAGCAATTTCTTTCCGGGCCAGTAAATTCATAGGGTATTGGTGGACACTCACAGGGGTTGCTGATGCCAGCAGATTACCATGACCAGAGGATGATGTTTTGCCAATCCTGGCTGGTTGGTTTCTTCCCAGACTGAAGGAAACTCTTGCTGTAACTGTAGACGCAAACTTGTTGGAACATTTTCAGTAGCAGACTTAGAAGAAGTCAAAAGATATTTTTCAGACAGAGGAACAGTTAAGAGCATCTGCTATGTAGTAGGAATAAACATTTCAGTTTTGTCAAGTGAAAACACAATGGTGGCTCTTAACTTTTGAAGTAAATCTTGACCCATGGGTGACTTGCTTCTGTCCCAAATCGACAGTTCAGTTGGAAGTGAACTTGCACTGAGTAACTGACCCTTTTGCTCCTTGGACCAAAATTTACTTTTTAGACATTGGTCCCAATGGAGACTTCAGGACTGAATGTTCTGCCCCAGTGTCCACTAAGAGTTGAACTGGTTGGTCCCTGATAGTGGCGGTTACCATGGGCTCTTGGGGGCCTAAAAAGAGCCCTGGCCCCTTTGGTCTAAATCATTTCCAGCCTCTCCAGCAGAGGGCAGGACCAGAACTGGCTTAAGGTCCTCTTGTTATGGCCGGTGGGGACAATCTTTGACCCAATGCCCTAGTTCCTTGCAATAAGCACATTGGTTCTTTGCCAGCCAAATGCATCCAGGTTTCTGACCCTTCTGGCCTTTCTGGTTATCAGATTTTTGATGAGGAGGTTTGGGATCAGTTCCTGGGGCTTGGAGGGCTGTTACCAGGATTTTGCCTGTCTTCTTGCAGCTCTATCGGCTACCTGCACTGCCTGCTTTTGTTTCTCAGCATCTTGATTGTTAAAAACTTTTTGAGCTACTTCAAGCAGCTGAGAAATATTCATTCCTGCAAAGCCCCCTAGCTTCTGCAACTTTTTCCGGATGTCTGGAGCTGCCTGAGCCACAAATGCCAAATTAATACCTCGAGTGTTCTCAGGAGTCAAGGGGTCAAAAGGTGCGTAAGTCCTAAATACCTCTTGGAGGTGCTTGAGGAATGTCCCTGGAGATTCCTCAGGTCCCTGGAGAAACTTGGTAGTTTTAGAAAGATTGATAGGTTTTCAGGCTAACCCCTTTAAATCTACTACTATAGCCTGGTGATAGGTATCTAGTACCTTGGACCCTGTCAAGGTTTTGGGGTCCTAGTCTGGGTGAGTGGAGGAAAAAGCCTCCTCTAACATTTCCTGACTTTTCCCTTCTGTACCAGCCGCTGAGGCCAGGACAGATGTTTTAGTCTCAGCTTTAATGTGCTCTGACTTTTTAGAAGTAAGTAGGATTGAAAAGAAACTGCTGGCAATTATCCTAGGTGGGATAATGGATGTGCATGATTGATTTTACCAGGGAGGTTAAAACTTACGGTTTCGCAGATTTTGACAAGATTTCATTTTTTGAGAAACAGGTAAAAACAAGTTTTCCTTGAAGAATTAGCCAGGGGTCTTTGTATATAGCACCCTGTTGTTTTTAAGTTAGAAGTTTTGTCTCCATATAGTATGGTTTACGGGAAGGGTCCTAAGTTTTAAGAAAACATATCTTTAACCATGGAGGGGGGTTTTGGACTAAATTTAACCATTGGTTGATAGATGACCAGGGGTCCCTGTAACGACCTTCCAGAGACCCTGTGGAGGGCTATTTAATATTAAATGCAGACCAGTTGTTTTCACAGAGTCTGCCTTTGGAGAGATAAACACCGTAGTCCTCTGCAAACCTGACAGAGAAATTTCTTATAAAGTCTGGGGTACCAGAGGGCCCCATATTGTCAAAACCAATAAATTACAGGAGGCACCTGATGAGGATTAGACCTCCAACCACAAGAAGATAAGCAAAGGCTAATAGAAGTTTCTGGTCTGCTGGCCAGTCTGAAAGTACAACAGAAGCAAGCCCTGTGGCAAAGAGCACAACAAGAATGCAAAGTAGGGAAAGAGGCCAAGGATGACAGGGATACAGAAATAACTTAGGCAGTTAGAAGTCAAAGCAGATACCCAAACAGAAACCAGATACTAAACTGAGACTGTTCGGCCAGCATCTTTGGTTTAATGAACAACGTCTAAGGAGAGGCCTCGTCAGGCAGAGGACTGACAAGTCATGAATTCTGTGAACCTGTTACAAACAATGAGCAAACAAAAAAACAAACAATTAAAACACAATGACAGACAGGATGTGTCCAGATTAAGTCAGAAGAGTTATAGATCCCTGGAACAACCTCAGGGCAGAAAACAGATCCCTGGAACAACCCCAGAGCAGAAAACCAGAGGACTCTATTCAGCCAACATCTTGGCCTAAGGAATAGTGTCCAAAGGGTGACCTTGTCAGGCCATGACTCCCTTAAACAGAAATCGTGATCACAAGCAAACAGAAAACCTCCTAGGAGATTGAAGATGGACTGAGGTTCTTTTGAGACAGTAGCTGCCATCAGTCATTCCAACTCCCTCAGAGTCAGATGAGAGGTTATGGGGCCTGAGAATCTCAGGACGCACCTTCTCTACAATCTCTCCTCCCAGCTGGGGAAGGTCGGATCAAGGCAACTGCTCATGCTGGTGGAACATCTCACTGGGGCCTCCAAATGTTATGACCAAGTTGCGAGAAGGAGACATGCCAGCACACCAAGTTTAAATTAAGAGTCCCGTATTAGCACGCGGTCAAGAGTAGGCTCTCACCAAGAAGCTCCTGATACAGAGTAAAATCAGCAAGAAGCTTATAAAGGCAAGAACCACAAGTGGGCTACGTAGCAGGGGAGTGAGGGAATAAGGAACTAAAAACAAAAGGGAACAAATTGTAGGAACAAATGATAAGGATGTGGCAAGGGGATTTTTTGCAAGGAGTAATATCTTAACAATTTCTTGGTGCAACATCTGATTTCAGTTAACAAAACATACAATTACATGGAACTTGTGGCTAGGGAGTTTTACAAATGGTCAGCAAGAATGGTCTGTGTGATCAGCTCAGGGGAACAAAGTTGTGGGCCTGTGGTCATGGGAACATTACGACAATCACGTGTATACACTGGGAGGTTATTCTTAGGTCAAGCAGGCAGCAAGGATGGAGGATTTTAACAAAATGGAGTTACCTATGTCAAGCAAGCTATTGCAATTATTTTATGTATTTCATTGGCTATTTCACTGAGATCATAGGCTTGAGCCACCATGCCTGGCTGCCCTGTGTGTTTTTAAGTTCTTTTGCTTTTGGTTGGATGTGGAAGCCCTGATCACATTTGTATAGAGAGAGGAAGACAGGACTGATAGAGACAGGAAGCAGACTAGTGCTTATCTAATCTCACAGATTAGGGTTTTCTTCTGCAGCAGGGAACTGCTGTAAACCCAGGGATGAGTTTAGCGTTGGAGGGAGGGCACTTGAGGGAATTTATGTCTGGTGGACTTAATTTTTAGGTAAAAGGGGAGGGGGGGACGTTACTTCCAAAGGCAAGTGGTATCAGGGTGGACTTCAGGAGAGGACTGAGTTTCAGTGAAAGTATTTATTATTAAGATAAAATTTGCATATCATAAAATTCGCTCCTTTAAATTGTACAGTTCAGTGGGTTTTACTATTTTCTTTCTTCCTTCCTTCCTTCCTTCCTTCCTTCCTTCCTTCCTTCCTTCCTTCCTTCCTTCCTTCCTTCCCTCCTTTCTTTCTTTCTCAGAGTCTCACTCTGTTGCCCAGGCTGGAGTGCAGTGGCATGATCAAGGCTCATCATAACCTCGACTTTCTGAGCAGGCAATCCTTCCACCTCAGCCTCCTTAGTAGCTGGGACTACAGGTGTTCATCACTACACCTGGGAAAATTATTTTATTTTATTTTATTTTTTGTGGAGACTATGCTTTTTGCTATGTTACCCAGGCTGGTCTCGAACTCCTTGACTCAAGTAATCTTCTTGCCTTAGCCTCTCAAAGTACTGGGATTACAGGCATGAGCCATTGTGCATGGTCAGCTTTTAGTATATTTCAAGGTGTGCAAGCATCATCTGAATGCTTTTAGAACATTTTCATTATCCCCAAAAGAAACCCACTAATCAGTCACTATCCTTCTCTCCACCCCCTATCCCCTGACACCACTAATCTGCTTTCTGTGTCTGTGGATTTGCTTAGTCTAGACATTTCATATTCCTTGAAACATACACTCTGTGGTCTTTTGTGACTGGCTTCTTTCCCTTAGCACAGTGTTTTCAAGGTTTTTCCGTGTTGTGACATGTATCAGTACTTCATTTTTTTGTGACTGAATGATATTTCATTGTATGAATATGTTACCTTTTTAAAATCCATTCACTAGTTGACAGATATTTGGGTTGTTTTTACTTTTTAGCTATTATGAATAATGCACCAATGAATATTCGAGACTGAATCTTTGTGTGGGCCTATGCTTTCCTTTTTCTTATATACCAAGGAGTGGAATTGCTGGGTTATTCGATAACTCTATGTTTACCTTTTATGAAACTGCCAAATTGTTTCCCAAAGTGACCGCACCACTTGGCATTTCCACCGGCAGTTTATGAGGGTTCCTATTTCTCCACATCTTAACCAACACTTGTTATTGTCTAGGTCTTTGGTTCTAGCCATCCTATGGGTGTGAGTTAGTGTCTACTGTGGTTTGGATTTGCATTTCTCTGATGACTAATGTCATTGAGCATTTTTCATGTGCTTGTCTCATTTGTATCTCTTCTTTGGAGAAAAGTGTATTCAAATCCTTAGTTCATTTTCAAATTGGGTTATTTGCCTTTTTACTGCTGAGCTGTAAGAGTTTTTTATATATTCTGAATACTAGACTCTTATCAAATACATGCTTTGCAAAATTTTTCTCCTACTCTTTGGATTGTCTTTTCACTTTCTTAATCATGTCCTCGACATACAAATGCTTTTAATTTTGATGAGGTCTAATTTATCTTTTCTTTTGCCACTCATGCTTTTGGTTTCATATCTAAGAAAGCATTTCCTAATAGGAGGCCACAAAGATTTACACCTATCCTTTCTTCTAAAGGTTTCAGAGTTTTAGTTTTTATATTTAGATTTTGGATTCATTTTGGGCGAATTTTTCTATGTGGCGTGAGGTAAGAGTCTAACTTTGTTCTTTTGCTTGTGCATGTCCAGCTGTCCCGGTTTAGGAGATGGCAAGAAGCTAGAGACAGACATTGCCACACAGCGTTGGAGAAACTGCTGGGGCTGAAAAGGCTGCCTTGGTACTGGAGTCCATGAACATGGCTGTAAGATGTTCTCAAATTAAGAGGCTGAGAAGAGTCCTGGGGTTCCCTCATGGCGGAAGGACGGCTGGAGGGGAGCAAAGTGCTGCCGAGTGGGGTTGGCAGGGACAGATGGAGGCGCCAGGCAAGGGCCTGGGAACAAGAGGGACTTCCTCGACGCAGCCACAAAGCAGGTCTGGTGCAAACGAATGAGTGAAGGGGAGGGGGCAGGGATAGCAGAGTTCAGGAGTTCGGAAGTGGAAAGACGCTGGGAAATCCACAGGCTCTGAAGGTCTAAGGAATGTAATGGCGACGGGCTGGTGAGGAGACGAGTTGAATGTCTTAGGAACAGAGGAGTTTGATGTCGTATTAACATCGACAACTAGCATGGATCCTGACTAGGTGGTAGACACCACGCTAAGCCCTTGCCATGGACTATCTCATTTAATCCTTACAAAGATCTCTAGGTAGAAACGTGAGCTCTGGAGCCTGCTTCCTGGCATTGGGTTGCCAGTTGCCATGACTATCAGCTGGCCAATATACCTACTTTTTCTGATTAGGGTTACCAGTTCTAGCAAATAAAAATACAAGACACCTAGTTAGTTCTGAATTTCAGATCAATATCAAATACTTTTTAACCTTCCTTAGTATGTCTTATGCAATATTTGGACTAAATGGACGAAAACATTGTCCATTATTTATCTGAAATTCAAATTTAACTGGACATCCTGTATTTTATCTGTCTACTGTATTTCTGTGACTATTTTTCTTATTGTTTAAATAAGGATTAGAGCAGTGTCTAAGTCATTAAGTGTCTTAGTTCGAGCTGCTATATAACAAATCACCATAGACCATAGACTGGGTGGCTTAAGCAACAAACGTTTATCTCCCACAGTTCCAGAGGATGGAAGTCTGAGATGAGGATGCCAATCTGACTGGGTTCTGGGGAAGACTGTCTTCCAGTTGCCAACAGTTGTTTTCTTTTATCCTCACATGGAAAGGATGTGTGTGCGCTGTGGTTCTTTGTTCTCTTCCTATGAGGACATTAATCCCACGCATGAGGGCTCCACCCTCATGACCCAAAGACCCACCTCCAGAAGCCATCGTAGGGATCTAGACTGTAAACATACAAATTTCACAGGGTCACAGACATTCAGTCCATAATGCTAGGACTGTTCAGGGTGAATAAATACGCAATATGTGTAAAGTTTTTAGAGCATGAACTGACACATAATAAAAAGTCAATTAGCGTTTTTGCACAGAGGTAATTAATTCTCTGATGTGGCATGACCTTTTTTTGCTCCAGTGTGACACCTGAATTCAGGATATAAGTATGGAGATTGCTATGGAAAGTGAAAAACATGCTATGTTTTGGGCCTGCTTATCCAGTGTAAGGGACATGTGAATCAGTATTATGAATTGGAGTATAAACAGCTTATTTACTTAGATGAGCTGGCAAGGATGAGATTGTTTGTTGTTGATACTGCTTTGAAATGAATGTGGCAGGCCATAGTGCTGCAGGTTCTGTCAACAGCTTCATGGGAACACACAATGCTGTTATTCTTGTCATGTGTTGTTCCAAGTTCATATAGCTTCCCCATCTAAATTAGAAACTCCCTATGGGTCAGATTTTTTTATTTTTTGGTCTTTTCTTTGACTTTCAATTTTTTTATTTTAAAGTTATAGGGTACAGTTCAGGGTTAGGTGTACTAGTATTCATTATGCAGGTATCCTTGTTGATGAGGTGTGTCCCTCCTTCCCCAGGCAGATTCCCACTATTGCCATTTTTTGGTGTTTAAAAAAATTTATTTTTCTTTTACAAGCCCTTGTGTCGAGGGCTGAGTTTCAATAGATCGCAGCGAGGGAGCTGCTCTGCTCCGTAGGAAACCCCGACCCAGAGGCAGGTCATTGACTAATGGTTTAGCATCAGATTCCCCATGAACGTGTGGTGCATGACGGACGAGGGGGCGACCGCCTTTCCGGCTGCTCCCTGTGTCCTGGGATGAGGGGCTCTCTCCCTGGACCCCCCGGTCCCGACGTGCGGTGGGGGGCATCCCGCCAGATGTTTTTAGAAAGTAAATTGTGAGGTGGGCAAGCCATGAATAGTGGATTTATTAAAGGGAGTAAATTGTCTTTGAACAAAGAGGATTCTGGAAGTGAGTCTAGAGGAATCATCACAAAAACAAGAGAAATATTTGCAGATACTAGAGAAATAGTAAAGTACAAGATTCTGAATGCAGCTTGACTGATGGGAAAGGTAGCGAAAGAAGGGTGAGGAGGGTGTGTACTGCATTTTGACTCTGCCACCCAGACATGCGCTCCATTTGGGAATGCATAAGAGAACGTGAACTAGGGCACCCCTCCTACTGTGGGAGTTTTTCTGTCCTCTCAACAAATCCAGCTTTCAAGCAAAACCAAACAAAACAAGAAAACATAGACTAAATCTGACACCTCCTTCACAGCTGAGAAGTAGATACATAAAGTTTATGACAAGTAATAAGGATTTTCTTCTTTTAGTAGAAAAATTTTTTTTTTTTGAGTTGGAGTCTCACCCCGTCACCCAGGCTAGAGTGCAGTGGCACACCCACGGCCACCCCAGCGTTGACCTGCTGGGCTCTGGCAATCCTTCCGCCTCAGCCTTCCAAGGAGCTGGAACTACAGGCGCGTGCTACTGCACCAAACTAATTTTTGATTTATTATAGAGACCAGGTCTTGTCAAGTTACCCAGGATGGTCTTGAACCTGCGGGCTCAGGCAGTCCAATAGCCTTGGCCTCTCAAAGTGCTGGGATGACAGGCTGAGCACCAAGCCTGGCCTAGTAGAAAGTTTTAAAAAATTGATTTTCTGATGAGCAGCTTAAATAGATTTGTTTATGACTAAATGAATGCTGAAGGTATAGGAATTAGAGGTAATTCCTACAGAAGTGATTAGGCAATAGTCTCTTTACTGCTGCTTGCATATTTGGGAGATTAGGGCAAAATCAAGTGCTCTCGAAGAAGCCAGGGAATGGCTTTGATGTTCCAGTTTCTTAGTGTAGCCCAGTCTGGGTAAAGTGCCCCAGCTGTTGCAAACTGAAGACAAGTTCAGGAGCTGAAGGATGATTCAGCACAGAGTCCCAAACTCCAGTTATTTCTTAATTTTCATCATATCTGTGTGTAACCTTTACTATTATTTATTCAACATTTTGTAAAAATTAGCTTGTGTCTTAATTTTATTTTGATTTTGTTTTTGAGTTGGGGTCTCACTCTGTCACCCAGGCTGGAGTGCAGTGGTATGATCATGGCTCATCATAGTCTCAAACTCTTGGGCTCAAGCAATCCTCCCTCCTCAGCCTCCTGAGTAGCTGGGACTAAAGGTGCATGACATTTTCCCCTGCTAATTTTTGATTTTTTGTAGAGACAAGGTTTCGTTATGTTGCCCAGGCTGGTCTTGAACTCCTGGGCTCAAGCAATCCTCCCATCTCAGTCTACAAAGTTCTAAGGTTACAGGCATGAGTCACTGTGCCCAGCTAGCTTGCACTTTAAAAACTTTTATCATTTGAAGGAATTTAAAATATAAAGAAACGTTGCAAAAAACGATACTGAATGTTTGTATGCTGTTCACTCAGTTTCCCTAATTGTTGGCATTTTACTAAATTTACTTTATCATTCTCTTTCTCTTCATACACACCCTGCACACAAACACACATCTACGTATTTTTTCTCATTAATTTTAGAGTAAGTTACAAGTATGATGCTTCATTACTCCTTAATACTTCAGTGTATATTTCCTAAAACACAAGGACACCATTCTCTATAACCAAAGTAAAACCATCAAAACCAGAAAATGAACATTGATACAATACTACCATTTAATCCTGACTCCATTCAAATTTTACCAACTGTCCAATAACACCTTTTAATAAATTGGTCCAACACTCAAATCAGTGCTTTCATTTAGTTGTCATGCTGCTGTTCCTTAAATCTGAATCAGGTAATTATCATTGAATCTTTTTTTTTTGAGTTGTAGTCTCACTCTGTCACCCAGGCTGGAGTGCGGTGGCACGATCACAGCCACCACAGCTTTGACTTGCTGGGCTCAGGGAATCCTTCCACCTTTGCCTTCCAAGGAGCTGGAACTATAGGTGTATGCTACTATGCCTGGCTAATTGTTTGATTTATTGTAGAGACAAGGGGTCGCCAAGTTGCCCAGGCTAGTCTCAAAATCCTGGGCTCAGGCAATCCTCTTGCCTCAGCCTCCCAAAGTGCTGGGATTAAAATCATGAGCCACCATGCCCCACAATCTTCCTTGAATCTTAAAATCCTAACACTTAAAATTATAGACCGGTCATTTTATAGACTCTCTCAATTTGGAATTGTCTAGTGTTTCTTTGTAGTTTATGTGGTTTTGACATGATTGTCTGTGAAGTGATGCTGAGTCTTCTTAGAGTATCATAACACAAGGCCTGTGATGTCAGTTTATCTCATTCCTGGTCATCTTAATGCTGATCACTTGATACAGGAGGTATCTATCAAATCTATCCATTATAAAGTTAATTAATACAAATTTTATACTTATTGGGGAGGAGTGACTTCAGCAAGATGGTGGATCAGATGCTCATCACCCCCAACAAAACAATGAATAAACAGCTACATACCCGTGAAAATAGGTCAGGGAGAACTTTGGAGTGCAATAAAGGAACTATCGTAAACTAGTGGAGCTGGAAAACTAAGAATGACTACATAGAAAGCGTAGAAAGCATTTTAACCTGTGCTACCTCCTCTCTCAGTCTGGTATAGCTTGGTGCCAAGAGAAATCTTTTGGCATGGCCTCCTCCTTTGGGGGAAAAGAGAGGAAGAGGCCCTCGGTGGCTTTTGTCACTGCCAAAGACACAAGCAGCTTTCTCCACCAAAGACCTTCATCATCTTCAGTGATGCTGAGCCCAGGTGATGGCGCTTTCCGGAGTTCATGCTGCTGTGCCTGCCATGAGGAAGGAGTTTCTATTTTGCTTCCATAATAGGAGAAAGAGCTGCCACTGTGTCCTGTCCTCCTCCAGGGCCAGAGCCACCACCTCCTTCCTACAATTTCATGTGTATTCCATGGCTTCTCTTCATGCTCCGAAGTCTCAGATATCAGCACTGCCATTGCAGTGAGTATGCCTACACACCAGACCCAGCACAAAGAGGGACCCTCTTGGACATGGGACATGACTTTCCCCAAGAAAGAAAGAAGATCATGATGACGTCAGTAGCTTTAACACCAAGGACCCCAACATTTCTCACCACTGTTGCAGCCATCTGGAACCTTGGCCACTGAGAACTGCTGTAGTCATCACTGATGTTGACCTTAGCAGATGGGGCTTCGTGGAGCCTATACTACTGTGTCCTCCCAGAGCTGCTGCTACCCTCTCCTACCTTGTGAGAACAGGAACTATCATACCCCACCCAGTCAGCACCCTCATACCCACCTGTAAGTGAAGGCCTTTTCCTATCAATGCTAGTCTAAGTCTGGAAGCCTGTGCTCACACAAGTGCAGACACCAATGTAAGGCTACAAGAAACAAAAAATAATAATAAAGAAATTATGAAACCACCAAAAGGCCACAACAGTTTTCCAATAACTTACCTGAAGTAATGGAGATCTAAAAATTGCATTACTAAATAATTAAAAATAATTGTTTAAGGAAGCTTAGCAAGCTTAAAAAGAAAACAGGTAGACAACTCAAAACAGGGGAACAATACATAAACAAAATGGGAATTTCAACAGATAAAATCATTTTTAAAACTTTAGAAACACTGGAGCTGAAGAGTCCAATGAATGAAATGAAAAATTCAGTATACAGCTTCAAACATAAGAACCTGTGAACCTGACAGACCATTTGAAATTATCCATTCAAAGGAGAAGAAGGAAGAAAGAATGGGAAAAAAATGAAGACAGTCTATAGGATTTATAGAATGCCATTAAGTGAACCAATGCACACATTATGGTAGTTCAGAAGGAGAAGAGAGAAAGGGGCAACAAGTTTATTTAAAGAAATAATGACTGAAAACTTCCCAAATCGTGGAAATAAAATGGACATCCAGATTTATGAATCTCAAAGAGATTCAAATAGGATCAATTACAGAAAACTACAAGTGCTCTTTAATTTATAGTGAGAGTATGTCCCGATAAACCCATCGTAAACTCAAAAAACCATAAGTCAAAACATTGTTTCTGACTTCTGTCCACTGAGAAACAATTTAATCGAAATGTCAAAAGTCAAGGACAAATATAGACTTTTGAAGGCAGGAGGAGAAAAGTGACTTGTCATTTGCAAGGAAATTCCTATAAAAATATTAGTAGATTTCTCAGCAGAAACCTCACAGGGCAGGAGAGAGTGGGATGATATATTCAAATTATTTAAAAGAAAAACTGCCAATCAGGAATACTATATCAGGCAAAATTATCCTTTAAAATGGAGAAATAAAGTTTTCCCAAACAATAACTGCAAGAGTTATTACGGCTAGATCTGTCTTACAGGAAATGCTTTAGAGACTTCTTCAAATTTAAATGTAGATGTGCTAAACAGCAACACAAAAGCATATGAAAGCAGAAATCTCTCAGGTAAAGGTAAAAATATAACATATACAGATTAATATAATACTGTAAATATGGCATGGAAATTACTTTAATCCTAACATAAAGGTTAACACATAAAAATTTGCTAGTGGATACACAATAGGAAAATAAGCAATCTCTGTTTACAAGAACACAAAGTGTTTTTGTGGGGGTAGTAAAAAGGTAGCCTAGCTACACGTAACATTTACCATCACAATCACAGAATGAGCTGGGCTCAGTGGCTCAGCCTGTAATCCCAGCGCTTTGGGAGGCTGAGTGGATTGCCTGAGCCCGGGGGTTCGAGACCTGTCCGGGCAACGTGACAAGACCTCATCTCTACAATAAATCAAAAAATTAGCTGGGCGTGGTAGTGCGCGCCTGTAGTTTCAGCTACTTGGAAGGCTGAGGCGGAAGGATCGCCGGAACCCAGCGGGTTGAGGCTGCAGTGGCCGGGAGTGGCCGTCACACTCCAGTCTGGGTGACAGTGAGAGACTCCAGCTCAAAAAAAAAAAAAAAAAATCACAGAATGAAATCCCATCATGTTTGCCGTATTCCGTTTGTTAGAAACAAGTCATACTGTGTCAACTTCCTATTTAAGGGAGGGGATCATACAAGCATGTGCATACCAGGAGGCAGGGACCACGGGAGGGAGATAGGCAGGTGGGAGAATGGGGGGTGGGGTGGAGAACTGGGACCTTAGAACTCTGCCTACCACAAAGAAGAATATTTTGAATATACAGAAGGCACTTCATGTAATCTTGCTGAATGAATGAATGAATGAATGAAGTTTGGGAAGGGTCAGCATGAAGCTTTAGAAGTCAGAAACACTGAAGTGGTTGTCGAAACCATGGCAGAGAAAGAAGCTTAGGAGACAACGTCAGGGATCATCAAGCTGTAGGATGGGGTAAGAGAAATTCACAGAAGCATTTCGAAAGGAGAGTCAAAAACTATGAGGAGAGCAAGGAGAAAGGTGTTATGGAATCAAGGGAGGGAAACTGTAAGAGAAAAGTAGAGACAATAATGTTGAATATCACAGTAAGGTCAGTCAAGATAGAGATTGTGGCCGGGCAGGAGTTGATTTGATGCCAGGAGTTTGAAGCTGCAATGAGCCACGATCGCTGGGGGGGCGGACGATTGCAAAGTGTTTGTTAGGTTTAACAACGAGGGAGCTGTTTGCCAGAGCTCTTCCAGCGGAGTCAGGGGAAAAGGCCAACTGCAGTGGCTTGAGAAGCAAATGGGAATTGAGGCTGCAGAAATGGAGACTGGGAGTGTAGACTGCACTTTCCAAAAGCTTACCTGTGAAGGAAGGGCAGTTCAGGGTAACAGCTGGTGAGGAACACAGGGCTGGGGGGATGGAGCGGCTAAAGGAGGTAGGTTTCTAAGCTCAGGGGAGAAAGTAGTATAAAGAGATTGAGATCTGAGAGAGACTGGGGAAGCAGCATAGCATGAGGAATAATCTTGGAACAGGCTGGCCTCTTCCTATGAGACTGTAGGGAAGGAGGAATGATGGGTGTGTGTGACTGTGTTCTCGGAACACCCATTTCACTTGTAATTCCTTGCTCAGCATCTGCCTTGCAGCCAGGCTGTGAGCTCCACCAGGGCAGGATGGAGTATGGCCCGGAAACATGGTCAAGGTGATGACATCGGCTGAGAGCCGTGGGCGGGTGACCAGGTCTCGGACGCATGAGAGGTCAGTGGGAGAATCTTCTGGGATCATCTGTCTCAATCTTGGAGGTAGTGTGAGGGTTCTCTTGCTGCTCTCATGGTATCAGTGAAGGAATAGTGAATTGGACGTTGCCCCAGGACTGGGAGGTGGCAGAGTAAGGGTCACGGAAGGACACTGCTTCTGAGAGGTGTCCAGGTGATAGGCTGCGGGCCCCAGCCTGGAAGGAGGAAAGTGATTCATCGCCCTTGGGAAGATATGGGGAGGGGCTGAGGGCTCAGGTTGCTCTAAGAGTAAATGGCTGAAATTGAGGGCAGGCCAAGGTCATGGGGATCAAGAAGATGAAGGAGCTAAGATGTATAGGTGTGTATTTCACTCAAACGTTAATTTCAAACAGGATCCTGATAGGAGTTGGGGTAGAAAGGATACAGCTGCTGCAACAAATAGACCCACAATGTACACAGGGGTTTATTTCTGCATCAGGTAACAGTTCAAGGTGGATGTTTCTGATCAGTAGGCCGAGAGGGGGGCAGGGTCCCCACTCCACAGTTACCTGGAGACTCAGGATGCTGGCGGTTCTACCGTCTTCAACACACAGCTCCCAGCGTTGTCTGGGAGACCATCATTGGGTCAGCTGACAGGAGAAAATTCTTTGCAGAACAGAGGGAGTTCTTTTAGGTCTCAGTCCTTGAAGAGTCGTGTCCGATGGGCTAGAGAACTCTGGGACGTCAAGCTGCCAAGGGGGCTGGGAAGTGTGGTCCTGTTGTATGTCCTGCGAGAGCAAAGCATGGATTTCGAGAGCCAGAGGCCACATCGCAGAGCCCCACGGACACAGGCGATCCAACTCCTTGTGTCTTGGAGAAATGTACAGAGGGAACCTGGAGACTGAGATGTGACAGCGCACAGGAGGGCTGGGCCTTCTGCATGACGGCAGGTGCGACGGTCTGGAAATGACCCGGCGGGGTGGACGGATTGAGTGTGGGGGAGTCAGACATGTCCGAGTTTGAATGCTAGGTATGTTACTTTCTCTTTTTTTTTTTTGAGTTGGAGTCTCCTTCTTCACCCAGGCTGGAGCGTAGTAGTATGTATGCTCACGGCCACTCCAGCGTTGATCTGCTGGGCTCTGGTGATCCTTCCGCCTCAGCCTTCTGAGTAGCCGGAACTATAGACGTGTGCTACCACCCTTGGCTATTTTTTATTTTATTGTAGAGATAAGGTCTTGTCAAGTCGCCTGGGCTGATCTTGAACCCGTGGCCTCAGGCAATCTCCTCACCTCGGCCTCCCGAAGTGCTGGGATTACAGGCTGAGCCACTGAGCCCGGCCTGGGTGTGTTACTTTCTAGCTGCCTCATTTTAGCCCAGCTCTTTGACCTACATAGTGTCTTCCAGGCTTCGTCTCTTCATCTGCAAAATGGGATGGATAGCATTGACTTCATAGTATTAAATGGATAAAGGACATGAACATTCTTGGTGAAGCCCACCAAAATTTTTCTTTTACATATTTAAGGATCTTTAACAGCCACAGGCAGGAAGAAAGCCTAGTTCAGGCTGGGCGTAATGGCTCACACCTGTGATCCCAGCACTTTGGGAGGCCGAGGCGGGAGGATTGCTTGAGACCAGGAGTTTGAGATCAGCCTGGGCAACATACAAGACCTCACCTCCACAAATATTTAAAAAATTAGCTGGGCGTGGTGGTGTGCGCCTTTAGTCCCAGCTACTCAGGAGGCTGAGGTGGGAGGATTGCTTGATCCAGAAGTTTGAGGCTGTGGTAAAAAAGAAAGCTTTGTTCAGAAAGTTGGGTGAGGTCTGTGGTTGGCCAGAGCAGACCTTTCATTGAGGCTGCCTTTCATCAAGTAGGTAGATGCGTAGTACTCTTAAATGAAGAGGGCCCAGGGAGACGACAGATGACGCTGAAACTCAGCCTCAACGTGAGGGAGACCCAGGGATGTGAAGAATAGCACAGACCAGAGCCCAGGGCCCTTTTCTAGGGGCAGCCACCACCCCGCTCTGGCCACCAGACGCTAGAGTGGCCTAGAGCTTCTGATTTTCCAAAAGATGGTGCAAGTGTGGCTTTTTCTTGTGAAGTCCACACATTTTTAGATGCTGGTTACAAATTCAAAATCAATTAAAATCACTGTGTGGATCAAACAAAATGTGTCTCTGGGCCAGTCTGAACCCAATTTGAAACTTGTGTCTTCTGCATCAGTTAAATCCTGCTGTAGCTCTGGACCCCAGATCTGTGCTGTCCAATATGATAGCTGTAGTCACTCGTGGCCATTGAAATAAAAACTCATTTAATTTAAATGAAGTAAAATAAAAAATCCAGTTACTCAGTTGCTCCAGCCACATTTCAGATGTCTCACAGCCATGGTGGGCTAATGGCTACGTGTGTTGGACAGAGGTATAGGATGTTTCCCTCGCTGCAGGAAGTTCATGGGCAAAGTGCTGTTCCCTGGATAGAGGGGCATGAAATACAGGCTATGTCATGTCGGAAGAGAGTCCCTTGGCCGGCTCAGTGGTTCATGCCTTTAATCCTAGCACTTTGGAAGGCCAAGGTAGGAGGATTGCTTGAGTCCATGAGTTTGAGACTAGCCCGGGCAACATAGCAAGACTCCATCTCTACAAAAAATAAAAAAAAATTAGACTGGCAGAGTGGCAGTTTCCTATAGTCTCAACTACTCAGGAGGCTGAAGCAGGAAATCCCCTGAGCCCAGGAAGTTGAGGCAGGGTGAGCCATGATTGTGCCACTGCACTCCAGCCTGGGGAACATAGTGAGACCCTGTCTAAAAAAAAAAAAAAAAAGAAAGAAAAGACAAGGTTCGTTTTTTGAGATGGGGTCTTACTATGTTGCCCAGGGTGTCTCGAACTCCTGGGCTCAAGTGATTCTCTCAAGTAGCTGGGATTATAGGCATGCACCACTGCACCCAGCTCCTACATGCAGTTATGTTCTATCTGTGGAGATTCATTGTCACATGAACAGTCTGTTAAGCCAGAATGAGTTCAGAGGAAAGACTCCTGCAGAGTTCCATATTGTCTTACATGCAAGTGTGAGACTTTTCTCTGGGCTATAACTTTGGTGAGTTGTGGAGATTTAACAGTGTTGGACAGATGGAGAATCCTTCACTGCACCCTAGCTGTATCCATTGTTCTCTGAGTGTACAAGGTGAGATATACCCACTGTGTGAGGAGAGCCAGGACTCTTGGTTCCTACAGTGGGAATTCTGCAGAAGGGCCCATGTGCATTAATCCGATCTCAGCTCCTGAAATCCATCAGGCCAGTGGACAGGGGCAGAGCTTCCATCCTGAAATCACAGGGGCTGAGTCTCCCCTGCCCCAAAGGGTCCCCATGGGAGAAAGGAGGGGAATGGTAACTTGAGAGAGTTACTCCTAAGTCCTCCTTCTAAACCAGGATGGATATTGAAGGATATTGATTCTGCTGCAGAAATTGGGCTTGTTGTTAGTTGGGCAGGTACAGTCTATCAAACAGTTCAGCTCTCTTTAGTTATATTTTGTGCAAAACAGGTGGCAGTGACTGTGGTTGGCTGGGACGGGGAGCTCTAAGGTGCAGAGATCAGTCGAACTCTTGTGTTGGGAGCCAAGAGTGGGTCACTCTGAGAAGCCCTAGCTGGTAGCATTCTGTGGGAGGCCCACCTTTTCACGAGAGGTTCACCATTCCATGGAAGGCCCAGCGTTCTGCAGGAGGGCCCATGTGTATTAATCAGATCTCAGTCCTTGGAATCCACCAGACCAGGGAACAGGGACAGGGTTTCCTGCCCCAAGAGAGAGCCAGGCAGGGGCCAGGAAGGAGCCAAGCCTTAGAGGAGGACATAAGGGATGGGCAGGTTCTGGTTGATGGCACTTGGAGGGGTCTGAGCCTAGACTGAAATCATAGGTGCCTCCCCTCCCCCAAAGAGTCCCTGTGGGAGAAAGGAGGGAAATAGTAACTTGCTGAATCTTTCCTCAGAGATAAAATACCTAACAGTAAATCTCTGACTGCAGGGTTTGTGACACCCAGGTCTCTTTTGGATTTGATTGAAAACTGAACGGAGTGTGGTAGCATTCATAGGATTGAAGGGCATGTAGGTACACTCACAATGGCCCTTAGACAACCTCTCATAAACTTGAAAGGAGGGGAAAGGAGTAAATGATGAGACAAAAAGAAGGGGAACATAAAGGAAGCCACCGTGGTCCTCCTAGAAACTTGGACTATGTGGATGAGGCCTAAGACAGAATCCGGTTGCAAAGTTTGTGCCTTGGAAGACTACGTTGGACTCAAATTCCAGTGTGACTGTGTTTTATAACTGGGACTTTTTCCCAAGGAGTGTGTTTATTCATGTCATGTATTCATCCTTCACTCACTTACTCATCATCCATCCACCCACCCATTCATCCTCCATCCATCTATCCACCCACCCATCGTAGATCCATCCATCCAGCCACCCATCCAGCCACCCGCCATCCATCCCTCCATCCACCCACCCATCATCCATCCGTTCACCTACCTATCCATCTGATACAGCTTGGATGTTTGTTCCCTCCAAGTCTCATGCTGAAATGAAATCTCCAGTGTTGGAGGTGGGGTTACGGGGGCAGGTCCCTCATGAATGGCTTGGTGCCATTCTCACAGTAATGAGTGAGTTCTTGCTCTATTAATTCACCTGAGAGCTGGCTGTTTAAAAGAGGCTTGCATCTTCTTTCTTTCCGCTCTCACCATGTGACATGCCTGTTTCCACAATGTTTGTAAGCTTCTTGAGGCCTCATCAAAAGCCCAGTAGTTGCCAGCATAATGCAGACTGAGAGCCCAAATAAACTTAATTTCTTTATGAATTACCCAGCTTCAGATATATCTTTATAGCAATGAAAAATGAGCTGACACACCATTCATCCGTTCTTCCATCCATCCATCCACCCACCCACCCATCCATCCATCATCCATCCATCCTTCCATCTGTCCATCCATCCATCCATCCACCCACTTATCCATCCATCCACTCATCCATCCATCTACTCATCCACCTACCCATCCATCCATCCATGCATCCTTCCCTCCATCTATCATTCATCTGTCCTTCCATCCACCCACCCACCCACCCATCCATCCATCTGTCATCCATCCATCCTTCTGTCCGTCCATCCATCCATCCACTCACCTACCTATCCATCCTTTCTTTCATCCTTCCACCCACCTATCATCCATCCATCCATCAGTTCATCCATTGTCCACCCATCTTCCATCTGTCCATCTGTCCATCCATTCTTTTAGAATTTGTTTGCCTATTATATGCAAGATCCTACGTTGGGTGCTGAAGAGAGAAAGTGCGGTCTCTGTCCACAAGAAGCTTGCCGTCTAGAAGAAGGAGACACTGTATAAAGAAATAGTGCAGGGAACTGTCGCAGGGCTCTGCCAGAATTCTGTACAGGGCCCAGTCGGGCATAACAGAAGAAGCGGCAACTGGACTTGGGTGCCCAGAAATGGCTGCACAGAGGAGTGGCAGTGAGAGGGGTCAGAGAGGGCCTGGGCGTGCTGGGAGAAGTGGGTATGTGAGTACAGATGCAAAGGCTACAAACAACCCGACACACCAGGGCAATACGAAGATGACCCCCCCATGAGGCAAGTGGCCTTGGACGGAGAGAGGAGAGATGAAGGCCATCCCCTCATCCTAGTCTGTCCAACCCCTGGGATGACTCTCTTCCTTTAGTGCTCAATCACCTTGAAGTGGTCTTTTCCTTACTAACCTAACTCCATTTCTAATTTCCTGAAGGACTAGAGGGAGCTTCTAAGCCCTGGGGACGTGTGCAGGTGCTCAGATCCTTCTGCTGGCTTCGTTGCAGTGCCCACACAAGTTGAATGCTGCCCGCTGATACAGAGTTTAGTTGAAAGCCCCCGAATGAGACTGACAGTTGCTCATAGCACAACAGCAGTTGGCTGTTCAAGCGTTCAGTGATGTCTTTATCTGCTTGAGTCCTAGTAAGGCTCCTGTTTGGTTTCTTGAGAGACATTGGAGGTGGCCAGAAGTTGGAGGGAGATCAGTCTTTGGGTTGATGACACTCTGGGGATGGACAGCCCCCAGCCCAGGCCTTGGGTAGGGGACCACAGCTTGCCTGGAACGGGTAAAACAGTAGGTGTACAGCCACACGTGCCATCAGCCTGTGACCTCTCTGCACAGCACTTTGAGCTGCAAGGAGGGGACTGTGTGGAGGGAACTTGTGAGTACCTCCTAATCTCCCTTGTACTCCTGAAGGCTGACACCCAAGGTCAATAATAAACTCTCAGGTCGGGTGTGGTGGCTCATGCCTATAATCTCAGCCCTCTGAGAGGCAGAGGTGGGAGGATCACTTGAGCCCAGGAGTTTGAAACCAGTGTAGGCAACAGAGTGAGAGCTTGTTTCTACAAAACAAAACAAAAAACAACAAAAAAACCCCCAATAAACCTAGCTAGGCATGATGGCATTCACCTGTAGTCCTGGCTATTCTTTGGGATGCTGACACAAAGGGATCATTTGAGCCCAGGAGTTTGAAACCAGCGTGGGCAACACAGTTGAGACCTTGTTTCTATCGGGAAAAAAAAAAAATTAGCTCGGCATGGTGGTGCGTACCTGTAGTCCCAGCTATTCTTTGGGAGACTGATACGAGAGAATGGCTTGAGCCCAGGAGTTAGAGGCTGTGGTGAGCCATGCTTGTGCCACTGTACTCCAATCTGGGTGACAGTGAGACCCCAACTCAAAACAAAACAAAACTGGAGAGAGGCAGGAGAAGTCCAGCTTGATTAAGGGAAAGTTCAGAATTCAATTCAGTCTTTACAATATTCCAGATGGACTATTTCCAAGAATTCACAGACTAAGCTGATAAATTGCCCCTAGGAGACCTCTAGGGAATCTGAATGAACAAATGGCCAAGAGCTACGAAGTGTTTTTGGATAAGTGAGCAGTTTTCAGTACTTTGATCACGGTTGATTCTTCTAAGAGAATAAAACCCCTGAAATATTATTTCCACTTTCCTGGTACACAGCCCTTTTTCCCAGCCCTTCCCGAACTGACACACATTTCTTTTTTGAGTTGGAGTCTCACTGTGTCACCTAGGCCAGACTGCAGTGGCACCATCAGGGCTCGCCACAGTCTTGACCTCCAGGGCTCAGGCAATTGTTCCACCTCAGCCTCCTGAGTAGCTGGGACTACAAGCACGTGCCACTATCCCCAGTTAATTTTTTATTTTAGAGATGAGGTCTTGCGATGTTGCCTAGGCTGGTCTCGAATTCCTGGGCTCAAACAATCCTCCTGCCTCAGCCACCCAAAGTGCTGGGAGTACAGGCATGAGCCGCTGTGCCTGGTCTGACTTGTCACATATGGGGGGGACCCCAAAAAACCTATAATTAGCTTTAGAAGGGTGGGCCTCTTATAGTACAGTCTTCCCTAGCTAGGTAAGTATTCTGGGAGCCGTCGGCATCAGCGTACCAGCTAGTGTTGTTGTGAGAGGCTGCATTTGGCTTCAGTGATTTTTTTTTGAGAGTCTTTCAACAGTTTCAACAGAGTGTTCAGCAGTTTTTGACCAAGAACAGCATGACCCCCGTGCCGCCCCCTCCCTATTCACCTGATCTCACCCTGAGTGACTTTTTTTTGTTTCCCCGGATGAAAAAAAATCCTCAAAAGGAAACATTTTGCTGATGTGGAAGAGGTGAAACAAAACATGGCAGAAGCACTCAGAGAGACAACAAATCTGATGAGCTCAAAAGCTGTTTTGAGCGGTGGAAAAAACATCTCGGTAGGTGTATTGCATCAAATGGAGAGTACATTGAAGGTGACTGAAGTGTAAACATGTACGGATAAATACACAGTTTTTTGTTGTTTTTTTTTTAGTTGGAGTCTCACTCTGTTGCCCAGGCTGGAGTGCAATGGCACGCTCACAGCCGCCGCAGCCTCCACCTTGCCGGGCTCTGGTGGTCCCTCTGCCTCAGCCTTCCACGTAACTCGAACTAACAGGTGCACGCTACCATGCCTGGCTAATTTTTGATTTATTGTAGAGACAAGGTCTTGCCAAGTTGCCCGGGCTGGTCTTGAACCGGCGTCTCAGGCAATCCACTCGCCTCGGCCTTCCAAAGTGCTGGGATGACAGGCTGAGCCACTGATCCCGGCCAATACACAGTTTTTTTGTAAATAAATTACGGTGTTCTTGGGTCCCCTCTCATATTCTGAATCAAGAAGCACCCAGCTGATGGGATCTGCTGTATTTGCTGGGTGTGGTACACACCAGCTGAATGTGCGGTGTTGGGACGAAGGAGCCCAGTGACAGTCACCATGACTGGGTCCCAGGCGGAGTGCAGCTTTGTGAATGTGAGGTGTGGTGCTTCTGAAGGACAGATCCCAGCGGGAGAGGAATCTGCACCCTCTGCCATGGGTCATCAGAAGCTAGGCCACAGGCCCTTATCCAGTGGGTGAGCTTTCACTATCTGGTCTTTTTTTCCCTTTTTTTTAGAGACAAGATCTCACTCCATTGCCCAGACTGGAGTGCAGTGGCATGATCGTAGCTCATGACAGCCTCAAGATCCTGGGCTCAACCCATCCTTCTGCTTCAGCCTTCCGAGTGGCTGTGACTACAGACTTGCGCCACCATGACTGGCTAATTTTTAAAAATTTTTTTGTAGAGACTGGATCTCACTATGGTGCCCCGGCTGGTCTCAAACTCCTGGCCTCAAGCGATTCTCCCGCTTTGGCCTCCCAAAGCGCTGGAGTTACAGGTGTGAGCCACCACGCCCAGCCTCACCATCTTGTCTTTTAAAAACCTGGGTTCTAAAAAATCTGGGTTAAGATTAGAGAGTGGCCGGTGCACATCCAGGACGCAGCAGGAGGGCGGTGAGGCCTCAGTCACCTGGGCTGGAGAGCAGGAGGGTGTGGTGGGGGTCTGCATGGTGTCCTCAGAAAGGTTCTGCGATTCATGTATTCCCGCAACTCCTGCCTATTGAGTGTTGTGAGGTTCCCGCGAGGCGCTATGGAGGCTTAGGGCTTGGAAGATGAGAGGCAGAGACAATCTCGAAACACCCAGGTAGACAAATGCATAAAAATACTTGCAAGTTGCCATCAGTGCTGTTGTGTAAACAACTCCAAATGGGGGATAGTGGGAACACGTGGACTAGCTCAGGCAGCAGGGTCAGGGAGGGCCTCCCTGAAGCAGGAACCCAAGGGTGAGAAGGAGACGGCCAGGCCGGGCTCGGTGGCTCAGCCTGTAATCCCGCGCCTTTGGGAGGCTGAGGTGAGTGGATTGCCTGAACCCGCGGGTTCGAGACCCGCCTGGGCAGCGAGACCTCATCTCTACAATCAATCAAAAAATCAGCCGGCGTGGTAGCGCGCGCCTGTAGTTCCAGCTACTTGGAAGGCTGAGGCGGAAGGATCGCCAGAGCCCAGCAGGCCGAGGCTGCGGTGGCCGGGAGCGCCCGCTGCACTCCAGTCTGGGCGACAGAGTGAGACTCCAACTCAAAAAAAAAAAAAAAAAAGGAGATGGCCATGCAAGAAATGGGAGAAGATGGAACAAGAGCACGAAGGATCACGAGGAGGAAACGGGGGAGGCTAGTGTGCCGTGGTGTGAGAGGGTAGCAATGTGGCTCAGCGTGAGGCTGGGAGAAAGCTTGAGTTTCATTTATTTTTTATTGATTGATTGATTTTTTTGTGAGTTGAGGGTCTCACTCTGTCGCCTAGGCTGGAGTGCAGCGGCACCATCATGGCATCACAGGCGATCCTCCCACCTCAGCCTCCTGAGTATGTGCCACCATGTCGGCTCGTTCTTAAAAATTTTTTGGTAGCGATGAGGTTTCCTGATGTTGCCTAGGCTGGTCTTGAACACCTGGCTCAGGCAGTCTTCCCAAAGTGCTGGGAGTAAAGGTGTGAGCCACCGTGCCTGGCCGGTTTGTGTTTTATTTATGCAAGCAGCCTGCTTTGTTGTCTGAAATTCTACTAACCAGGATCCTCCCCCCTTTAAGTGAAGGGTGGCACATTAAGCATTTATCATCATTTAAACCTTGGCATTCATCTGTCGTGTTCCCTTGAGAGCAGAGCTGGGGCCGTGGCGTGAAACTCAGTCATGTGGAGTGAGGAGTAAAGAAAGAGGGAATTGACTTTGAGGCACAGGAAAGCGTCGAACGACTGGGGACCGGGGGCCGTGAAAGGGGCAAAGAAAGAGACAGCAAATCGCCCATGCCCACCTCTCGCACAAGGCGGGTCCTGCTTTCTTCCAATCAAGTACTGCATCAATGAAAGAACCGGCCCCTTGGGCTTTGGGGTCATATGGACCCAGATTAGAATGTGGGCCTGGAACAAGTGGTTTCTCCTGCCTGTAACACAAGGATCTGAAGACTTACCTAGGAGGATTTTGAGGACAGTTAGAGAAGATGTGTTCAAAGCATGTTAGTGCTGTTTCTAGATCACAGTGGGTGCTCAATAAATGTTAATCCCCCCTTACTACATAACACTATTTTAGAAGATTGTACAGTTACTGGAAAGAGACAAGTTGAGTGGTAGTGACGATATATACCATTCTTTACTTTTTATTTTCTTTCTAGAGACAGGGTGTGGATCCGTTGCTCAAACTAGTACAGTCGTACTATCATAGCTCACTGCAGGCTCAAATAATCCTCCCGCCTCAGCCTCTCGAGTAGCTGAGACTCTAGGTGTACACCATTGCACCTGGCTAATTTTTCAATTTTTTGCAGACACGGGGCCTTGTAGGCGAGGTTTTGTAGGCAAGGTTGCCCAGGCTGGTCTTGAACCCAGGCCTCAAGTGATCCTCCCGCCTTCGGCCTCCCAAAGTGCTGGGGTTACAGGCGTCTGCCACTGCACTGGGACAATATGTACCAATATGTACCGCTCTTTCAGGAAATGTTCCCCCTGGGTAAAGAGCAGGCCAGGGATGCGCTCTGGGGAGTGGAGACGGCCCTGGGTAGGGGGTGAGACCGTCCTCCTAGCCACTGGTTCCCCGCTGCTTCTCCAGCGGAGGGCCGGGTGGGTTGATCTGCAGCTAAGGGCCCAGGGGAGACCCCTTGAAACAACATTCTTGGGACTTACTCTGGAGAGTTTGTTCAGGAGGTTTGAGCTGGGGTCCCGGGTGATTCTGACGAACGGGCACATTTGGGGACAGTAGAACAAGTGATCTCCAAAACCCTTTCCTAGCCAGGAGTCCACCACGCTAGAGATCCGCAGAGTGCACCACACACGCTCTCCTTTTTTGCCACCAGAGGGCGGGCCTGAGGCATGACAGCCCGAGCAAGGTGCCCTCTGTCTCCAGCTGGGCCACAAAGCTGGGGGGGAGATTCTGTGGTCACACAGAGGGTGGGATGCAGGGTGGGTGACGCAGGGGTCCTTGAGGGATAACTGGGAATAAGAGGAGAAAGCCCGAATCGACTAGATTCTGTGAAGTGCGCGCTTTCCTCCGTGGCCTGCCATCCTGCAGGATTTGGACAGCGAGCTTGTTGTCTTCGTGGAGTGCGGACGTGTCCTCAGGACCCTCTCAGAGCCCCCGTGGAGGAGGCTGGCAGCCTGTCCAGTTCTAGCCAAAGCCGCATCCGGCTTGGAGGGCCAGTCACTGCTGACCCTCCTCGGTCACCCCTGGCCAAGGATGCACCCCTGGGCGAAGGCCGTGGGCAGGGTCCCAGGCACCGGCCCCCAGCGGCCCCTCTGCCGTCTCTGCCCCTTCGGGTGGCACGCACCAAGAAAACGATCCTGACTGCCTGGTTCCATCTGCAGCGAGGGGCCATCACTTCCAGCTCGTGTGTCCTAGGCAGCGCCCTTCGTTTTTGGCCAAGCAGTATTCCGGTAACTTCTGTTCGCCACCGCATTCTTTCCGCCCTCTCTGCGGGCGGCATCGGAGGCCGCGGCCTTGGTGTCCAGCTGCAGCAGTGTGGGTGTCTGGGGTGTTCTCTGCCACCTCTAGGCTCTGTTCTTCCTGTCAGCCGTTTCTGCTTTGGAGTTTCCCTTCTCTGTCTCATTCTGCACATTATACTTCTGCAAGGGTCCAGGGCGCCCCAGAAGCAGAAATGGTGACTCCAGCTTCCCAAAGGGAGAAGATGAGTCAAGAAAAGGGGTGGGGGGGCCGGGGATAGGACTCGTACTGGGCAGACGCTGAGGAACTGAAAGAACCCAGCAGCGGAGTGATGTCTTCCTCTCCCCACCCCCATTTCCCAGCAGATTGTATGATACAAACATGTTAAAAATCCTGGCCGGGTGCGGTGGCTCATGCCTGTCATCCCAGCACTTTGGGAGGCCGAGGCAAGAAAATTGATTGAGTCCAGGAGTTTGATACCAGCCCGGGCAACATCACGAGACCTTGTCTCTACAAAAAGTAAAAAACAATCATCCAGGCATGGTGGCTCACGCCTGCAGTCTTAGCTGCTAAGGAGGCTGAGGTGGAAGGACTGCCTGACCCCAGGAGGTCGAGGCTGCAGTGAGCTGTGATTGTGCCATGGCGCTCCAGCCTGGGCAACAGAGGGAGATTCCAACTTAAAAAAAAAATCTTAACTGGATGTTATCACTTGCATATTCATCCCTGCATCCAGGTCTTCTTGGGTCCCCACCCCTGGTGGGTCCTCTGTAAGGGTAAGAGATGAATACGACTTTTGATAGACCTTTTTTTTTTTGAGTTGGAGTCTCACTCTGTTGCCCAGACTGGAGGGCAGTGGCACACTCCGGACCACCGCAGCCTCAACCTGCTGGGCTCCGGCGATCCCTCCACCTCAGCCTTCCAGGTAGCTGGAACTACAGGTGCACACCACCATGCCCGGCTGATTTTTGATTTATTGTAGCGCCAAGGTCTCGCCAAGTTGCCCGGGTGGGTCTCGAACCCGCGGACTCAGGCAATCCACTTGCCTCGGCCTCCCAAAGTGCTGGGATGACAGGCTGAGTCACCGAGCCCGGCCTTGACAAGGCTTCTTATTCTCTGCAAGCTCAGACTCTGAGTGGAAGAAAAAGGCTGCTCCCCTCAGTGTGGTGCAGGTGAAGACTGTATAGAAAGGGTGGGAGAAATGATATATAGTACAACATTGACACATGGGATGTGGACAAAATAGCAATTTCAGAAATGAGAGCTGAGAACAAAAAGGCCTAGAGAGGCCGCATATGCTTCTGGGGTTCATTTTAGAATGAACCCTGTCCCTGTGCCCTATCAGACTTGGTGGTGCATGGCAGTTTGGTTAGCCTCCAGGCATGTATGGCCCTGCAGAGGATCGTAAACTTTGATATAACAAGGCTCTCCTGCAGTTTCAGGGGCTTCGGGAAGGAGAGCCAGGCTGCCAAGAAGGAGACCTGGCAAAGCAAAGAGAAAGGCCTGAGTCGGGGATTTTTTTGACATCGGAACTCACCTCGGTGGGGACGTGCTCAAGGATCCTTTGTTCTCCTAACAGCAATGACAGCAGTTGTGTATGCGCCAAATGTTGAGGGCCTCCGCCAGGGCCCAGGCCACGAGCTGGCTGCTGGAAGAAAGAAGAGGTGCACAAGGCTTTTAGGTCGTGGGAGGTGTGACCTGCTAGAAGAAATGGACAGAGCATTACAGTGCGATGGGGTGTGTGTGTCGTGGAGCTGGATACAGGAAGGAGTGCTCAAGGCTTTGGGGGGAAGGACGTGGGAGCCCTTCACAGACAAGGTGATGCTTCAGCTCAGTTTTAGAGGGAAGGAGATCAAAAGAACAGCCGAGGGCAAGGCATAGATTTGAGAGGGCACACTGTTTTAAGGAGCCGTGAAAGGCTTGCCCTGACGCTGTGGGTGGGTGTGTGTCTGGTGCCGTGGCTGGGCACAGGGACAGGGTGGGTGTCAGGGGCGGGGCAGGGGGCGGGCGAGATAGAGTTGTAAAGGAGGCTGGGACCAGACTCCCGGACAGCACCTGGTTAAAAGCTACTCCTAGACCAGGAGTGGTGGCTCAGGCCTATAATCCCAGCACTTTGGGAGGCCGAGGCAGGACTGCTTGAGGCCAGGAATTTGAGATCAGCCTGGGCAACATATTAAGATCTTGTCTCTATAGAAACAAAAATCTAGCCAGGTGCAGTTGTGCACGCCTGTACTCCCAGGTACTCAGGAGGCCGAGAAGGAAGGATTGCCCAGGTACTCAGGAGGCTGAGAAGGAAGGATTGCCCAGGTACTCAGGAGGCCGAGAAGGAAGGATTGCCAGGAGGTTGAGGCTGCGGTGAGCCATGGTGGTGCCACTGCACTCCAGCCTGGGAGACAGAGTGATACTTGACTCAGAACAACAGTAACAACAACGACAACAAAACCCTCACTCCTCTCACTCCCAGATCTGCTGGGTAGGTTGCACCTTGCTGCAGACCACCCAGGATGTCTGGGATATGACCGCTTTATTAAACGACAGTCTCACTTAGTGACCAAATCTGGCTCTTTACTGGTGCCGGGGGAGGCCTCTGGGAAGGAGGGATTTGGGAAGGGGTGGGTGGTGGTAGAACAGGCAATCTTATAGTGCTTTTTCATGTTGATGTGCAGTCAGAAAAGTCATGCTGGAGAAAAGGTTCAACTATTAGGTTCACCAATAATGATGCGTAACTTTGCAGGAAAATTTCGTTGAGTGTTTTTCGAAAGAGTGTGTAAAAACCATAGTTTAGATGCTTCTTAAAATAAGTGTATCAGTGCAGAGCAGGTGAAAAATTCTCTCCTGCCCCCTTTTAATTTTCCCAATCAAATTGTACTGCAAGAAATACAGAATGCCGGCAGTTCCTTTCTCCGTTAATTAAAATTATTTGTTCAGTATCTTCTAGGTGCCAAATACACTCTTAGGCTCTAGTAAGAACAGTCCAATCGATTTAAACCTTACATCTTTAGATATTTATGAGTGGAAATGTGAATTGTCATGGACCAGGAACCTCATCTCAGTGGTTCGGAATTCAGACCGAAGCAAATGAGACTGACATGAAAAAAGAAATAAAATAAAAGTTCTTGGAAGCTTGCATTACCAAACAACATATCCAATGGCAAATCCGTAAATAACAAGATATATTTAAGTCCATTAAAATCAAACAACTCAGGAGGAGGGAAACATAACAAGAATACCCCAAACAATAGAATTAGAGGTTAATTTGCTGTAAATTAATTTGAATCTCATGATTGCCTTGCTTGCCAAGTGGTATTTTTCTTGTGGTCTAATGGGATATGCCTTTCCCTGCCTTTCCTTTCTGCTGCCAGCTTTCACATGTAGGAAAGCACATTTTATGCTCTCTCCGACTTGTGACTTTACCATTACCAGCTGACACCAATATTTGCTGACATCAACTCACTTTGTTCTTTACGGATCAGATAGCTGGAGGCGGATGTGCCTTTATTTTCTTTTCAAGATGCACAGCGAACCTGAACTTGAATGCATTAACCAGCAGTGAAGCTTGCCACAGCCCCTTTCTGGGACTTCAGATTTGACAGGCGTGAAGGGGTGAGTTTTACACCTTCTCTGAATCTGGAGACAGTCCTCCCCAAAGTGGCCGAGGTGGTCAGGTGCAGGAAGACACTGGAACTCGGGCCCACAGTGGCCTAAGGATTATTCTGTATTTATCTGGCTAATCTTTGCTGAGCAGGTGTGAGCCTATTAAATATTCTAGCCGCCCCCTCCCCCCCTTGGCTTAGATTATATAGGGATTCTATGTATTGTTTGATCTCAAGCAGAGAAGCCCAAACGGCGTGGGCCAGTCTGGATGTCATTGTACTCGCATGGGCAACCTTCTACAGGGGTGGCCTAGGCAGATACCCCGGGATCAACTGGCTCACCCTTTTTCTTCCACAGGGATCCTAAAGTTAGAGCATCCTGGCATGGCTTGGAGGGCAAAGCCAAAGGGGTCACAGGCCCGTTGAATCATTGGGGCCACGAAGGAGCCTTGAGTGCCGTTTTAAGGGACCAGACTCTGGCTAGGAAGTCAGGACGCTCATGTTGTTTTTAACTGACTCCGGAGGCTTTCTCCATGACTCGGTTTCCCTTTCCTTTGAGATACAAGCTCTCGTTTTCTTTCGTTTCTCCTCTTCACAGCGCATCCCGCTCTCTGCTTCACTATGCAGAGTGGGGCACTGCCAATTCTTAGGGTACCCGGGGCTCTGCTAGCCCCAGCAGCTTCCCCTCGACGGTTCTGCAGGCGCCAGGAAAATGCATCCTCCCTCTCTCGACCCCCTCGTGCGTCGGGGTGGGCGTGACTGTGAACGGCCCCACGGGCCGCGGCTGCAGCCGCGCCACCGACGGGTTCCCGGTGGCCCGGAGGCACAGAAGGCCGCCTCAGGGCGGGGTTTCCCACACCCGGCAGCCGGCTGCAGCCACCCCGGATGCCTCCCTTCCAGACTCGGAGCTGGAAGGGCTGCCTTCGGGCTCTCACTTCCCGCAGCCCGGCGCCCGCCCC
>NW_007247314.1:147228-148023 GCF_000164805.1 Carlito syrichta | reverse complement strand
GGCTTCGGCCCGGGAGGAAAGGGAGTGGCCGGCGGCGCATGCGCCACGGTGGCCGACTGGAGCCGAGGCTTTTATTGCTGGAGTTTATTTCCACCCCCTTCCCTCCTGTTCTCTCTCCTCTCTCTCTCTCTCTCTTTTTCCGCCCTAGCCGGGGTGAGAGGAAGAAAAAGAGACAAGAGGATTGCATCTGTCCCTTACGTTCCTGAAATTGGCTATCAGCAAGACCGGCTAAGCGGTTGCACCTTCTTCAGTCCTGCACAGAAAGAACAAAAAATATTAACCCGAAATACCGAGTCCCCTGCCCGGCAATTTGTTTTGTTTGTTTGTTTTTTTTTTTGGCCTTGAAGCTGCCCTCTTGAAATCAATTTTTTCCCAGGAGAGAGATGTCTTATCAGGGGAAGAAAAACATTCCACGCATCACGGTGAGTTTGGTACTTGGGGAAGTCGCGGCCGGCCGGCACCCTTTTGTAGCACAGACCTTCCAGGGGTTTCTAACACGGAGGGAGAGGGCCCCGACCCCCCCGCCTTCTGCCGCCGACGGAGGCGATGGGGTGGTGGTGGGAGACGCCGTGATGCAGGCTTACGAGCCATCTCTGCCGCAAGGTTCTGAGACGGGGCGCCTGGAGGCGGCCCTGGGTGGCGCGCCAGATCCGCCGTATCCTTTTATTGTCGGCGCGAGATGCTGCGGCGCTGGCCTGCGGGGCGTGAGCAAATGGATGCCCGACTGAGTGTGCAAGCTTGGAGCTCGGATATGGTCCTCGCGGCTGCTGGCTGCGAGGCGGCCTCCTCGAGCCG
>NW_007247314.1:129812-146302 GCF_000164805.1 Carlito syrichta | reverse complement strand
GACCCCCCCCCATGTTCTCTGCGCCGGAGGAAGGAGGGTGAGCGAGGATGGAGAGCCAGTGTGCTAAAAGCCTCCAATAATTTGCTGCCTCCATGAACGAACAAGGCAGTTCTGTTTAGACAATGTGAGGAGAAAAACAATGTTAAAAGCAAACAATCAACAAGAGCCATTTTTAACAGAGCGCCCCCTCCACCCTTAAAAAACAAATCTGGCTGCTTATCTTAGGACCTATAGTGTGGTGTTCCTCCCTCCCTCACGAGGGCCAGCCTCTTATGTAAGAGCCTTCTGGAAGGCACTAGAGTGAACCAGGCTGTGGTGTTTACTCTTTCTTGGCATGATGGTGGTTGGGGGCTTCTCGGTGATGGCTGGGACAGGTATCGTAGTGTTTAAGGGGGCAGGTGGTGAAGGGCAGGGCATCTCCGCTTCTTAGGTGATGTTTATTTATCCTGTGGAAGCTCAGAGATCTGGGAGAGAAGGATCATCGGAGACAGAAAAAGGGCACTAGACCAGCTGACTTGGGCAAATGACTTAACCTCTCTGAGTTTCCTTACCGAAACAGAATCTGCCTCCGTCTGCCTCGCAGATTTGTTTTGAGTCACTGATGGCAAAGCGTACATGACAAGATTTTGTGAAGGCCTTTACGTTTACCTTATACAGGTGTCGCAATCATTGTTGAGCCTCTCTTTGGTTTTCCAAAGTCCTACATCAGGATGGAGGACTCTGCAGTGTACAAAATTGTTTTTCAATATGATAGAGAAACAATAAATATTTGTAAACCCAGATGTGTGTGTATTTATGTGTGAAAGTATCTTTTTCCTTGTTCTCTAGTAGCTGATGTATTATAAAAACATTTTCTGTGATTCCCCCTTCTTGGTAGCTGCTAAATGTCAATAGCACTGGCCGAGGACATTGTTTTGTCACCAGATTTTGAGTTAATGCTGTCAAGATGAATGCCACTCTTTGAAATGTGTACGTTGTATATTTTAAAGGCAGTATATGGTTCAGCGGGTAAGGTTGAAACCCCAGGCTGGAATAATACAGGTGCATATTTACTGAACACACGACGTTAGCATTCCATTCCATCAACGGCATTTGGGATAGTGATGAGTCATGATATAGCATTTCTCTTACATTCTTGGCCCTTATGTGCTGCCTGTCCCTAATTTTTTGTACAAATATCACCAAAAGTAAGCGCATCAACAATCTATAGTGACATTAGGTTTTAGAATTTGCCATCTCATACACTTAATCTAAAACTTTACCTTTCTCCTAACAGCTTGGTTAAAATGATATATTTTTTCGAGTCTTCCCCCCCCCCGTCCCCCGTCACGCTTGCTGTGATTTACCTCGAAGATAAATAACAACTTTAAAGGACATGCTGAATTGAAACCCTGCCACAGTTGAACCAAGTGTGTTTGTCTCCTGTGTCCCATGACAACTGACTTCTGGTCAATTTTTCCTGACAGACCCTGCCAGGACGGAGCTTTCCTATATGTGGGTGTATTATTTTTTTTTTTTTTAAATAATGAGTTTTAGCCAAAAGGCATTGAAAAGGTATTATTTTCTTTACATGAGTTGTTTTTATTTTTGTTTTTTGCTTCAAGGCCTAAGGTCTAATTGAAAGCGATGGTTAACTGATCTGGGATAAGCTTTGCCCTGATGTGTTCTGCACGTCAGGTGTCAAATTGGTGGCCGCATGGAGGATTACCTTTGTCATCGAGCCTTTCCAAAATCGGCTAATTTTGAACATCCCTTTTGAATAGTGCAGACGCATCCCTATCTCATTTACTTTTAGTCCTTCTGTGTTTCTCATAGGTCAGTTTTGCATTGTGACCTTACTGCCTCTTTGTTTCAGAGTGATCGTCTTCTGATCAAAGGAGGTAAAATTGTTAATGATGACCAGTCATTCTATGCAGACATATACATGGAAGATGGGTTGATCAAGTAAGTGTGACTCAAGATACAGAGAAGTATGTGTGTATTTGCCACGTGTATTTTCAGTACTCCTATGAATTAGCCAGCATTCACACGCATAGTATCAAGCCTTACTAGCATCAGAGTGACCACCTTAATGTCTGTTTTAAACCCGTTTTGGCTGATGGTAATCAGTGAATTCGAAAACTCAAGATTTAGGGAACCACACTTCAGTGCATCGTGTATTATGTAATTTGCTATTTTTAACTGGTTGACACAATAGCTTCTTGTTGCCAGCTCGTTTACTTGGTTTGTGATATGTTGACTATGAGAAAGGTTTTCCTAGCGTGTACTTGTTTGGGCTGGATTGACCAATCACAGGACAGACGCAGAATACAGCTGCGTCCTATCAAGACAGCACATCTGCTTTCTTCATCAAGAGTCCAAGTTGGGGGGAGTAGAAAGATACCAAGTTAATTGCCAAGTAACACAGACAAATCACTGCCGAATCCTGGGGGAATATTAGGCTTCGTTCTTGAAGTGGCAGCTAGCACACATTAGACTGCTCTTGTGTTTATTGTGTATTATGTCACAAAGGAGAAACAACAGAGCCGTTACTGAGTCTGGGTATTTTGGGGCTCCAGAAGGTTAAATGAACTGAGTACATACCAGTATCCTCGTGCCCTTCCTACTGGGACAGCTCACAGGGCTCTGGAGAAATAGCACATCTGTTTAAAGATAAACACTGCAGCAAATGACAGCTTTTAAATAAGCAGCATTCATCAAGTGCTTGCAGCGAAGCTGTCCGGAGGAGTGGAAAACTGGGAGTGGAGATGACTGTTGCCTGGAAGCTCACACCCTGATTTATGAACCTAGAATAGGTCTTCACATTTCCACATTTAATGTTTTCTCCATGTGTGTTTGCTGTGACAGTCTTAGCTCCAGCCTCTCAAATGCCATGACTTTCAAGATCCGTTTTCCATAGTTACAAGGTGGTGTGAGCTGGTCCAGCAGGAAGACTCTGGCCTAGAAGTGAGCAGGCCTGTGTGCTATTTTTGGTCCTCACTAATTTGTTCTAGAATGTTACCAGCTCCTCCTTGATTAATATTCTTTTTTTAAAGAAAAATACTGGTAGAAAGATGTAGTAAAAATATTTTTAAAAATTAGATATGAATTATGTCTCCCAACAAAATGGATATTCATTTTCCTGCCTTTGTTATCTAAATTGCTAAGCACAGGCTTCCAGATTTTTAAGTCATTGCAATTATAGTGTTCACTTTTTGTGTGTGTGTGTGTGTGCGCGCTTCCACCCTTTCACACCCGTTTTCTTTTTAGTGAAGGATGTGGTGAAAATGAATGTCTAGAAAGTACAGCCAGGTCTAGAGATAATTGCTGTGGGATAATTAGCGTGGTTGTATGTGTTGTACAGAAAATTTAGTGACTTATATAAATATCTTGGGGCCTTGTTATCACTTGATCTTAGGGGGTTTCTTGGTAACCAAACCTCTTTGAATGGGGCCTGCAATACCTTGGATGGGTGCCCTTTGCTTTCTACTATATTTTGCATTGTCTCTTAGTGTGGGTAGCAGCGTGTAGTGCCTCTGTGGTGAATCTTACCAACAATCGGAAAAGCCCATGGCACAGAGGGGTAGATAGTTTTTATAGGTTAGTGGAAGTAGCTGTCAGATCCCATTTGATTACACGTTTCATTTACTACTTTTATTACCAACTCTGTTTATTTAGGCAAATAGGAGAAAACCTGATTGTTCCAGGAGGGGTGAAGACCATCGAAGCCCATTCCCGGATGGTGATCCCTGGAGGAATTGACGTCCACACTCGTTTCCAGATGCCCGACCAGGGAATGACGTCTGCTGATGACTTCTTCCAAGGAACCAAGGCAGCCCTGGCTGGAGGAACCACCATGATCAGTAAGGAGCTCAGGCATCCTTATCATAGCACTTAGGCAGCATGAGAGCTTGCAAATAAGTCTGTGTTGTTTGAGTCTGCTCATTTTTGAGCTGAGCTGTGGTTTGATCTACCAAATCAGGGGGTGAGGATGTGTTAACGGACTTCTTTCTTTATGCTTGTTGTATCAATCTTTTTTTTTTTTAAGTGAGAAAGCAGGATTTATTGAGAGGACAGAAGATCTCCCACAGCGGGAGGGGGCCTGAAGGGGTTGCCCCAGTCTGTTTTAAGTTGTTATAAAGGAATACCTGGGGCTGGGTAATTTATAAAGAAAAGAGGCTGCCAGGCTCGGTGGCTCAGCCTGTAATCCCGCGCTTGGGGAGGCTGAGGTGAGTGGATTGCCTGAGCCCACGGGTTTAAGACCCGCCTGGGCAACTTGGAGAGACTTCCTCTCCATAATAAATTAAAAATTAGCCAGGCGTGGTGGCACACGCCTGTAGTTCCAGCTACTCGGAAGGCTGAGGCAGAAGGATCCCTGGAGCCCAGCAGGTCGAGGCTGCGGTGGCCGGGAGCGGCCACTGCACTCCAGTCTGGGCGACAGAGTGAGACTCCAACTCAAAAAAAAAAGAAAAGAGGCTTATTTGGTTCATGGCTCTGCCAGCTGTATAAGAAGCAGAGTGCTAGCAACCGCTTTTGGGGAGGCTGCAGGAAGCTTCCACTTGTTGCAGGAGGGGAAGGGACACAGGCCTGCTGTGTGGTGAAGGGAAGCAGGAGGTGCCAGGCTCTCTTAAACTCTTCAACCAGTCAAGTGGGAATTCACTCATTACATGGGGAGGGCACCCAGCCATTCGTGAGGGATCCGCCCCCACGACCCAAACCCCTCCTACCAGACCCCACCTCCAACACGGGATCACGTTTCAACATGAGGTCTGGAGGGGATAACTTCCAAACTGTGTCACTCATTTTCTTTCAAGGCGCGGGATTACAGGCTGAGCCACCGAGCCCGGCTTTTCTTTCTTTTTTTTTTTTTTTTGAGTTGGAGCCTTACTCTGTCGCCCAGGCTGGAGTGCAGTGGCACGCTCATGGCCACCCCAGCGTCGACCTGCTGGGCTGTGGCGATCCTTCCGCCTCAGCCTTCCAAGGAGCTGGAACTACAGGCGCGCTACCACGCCCTGCTAATTTTTAAAAATTTACTTATTATAGAGATGCGGTCTTGCCAAGTTGCCCGGGCGGGTCTCGAACCTGCAGGCTCAGGCAATCCACTCGTCTTAGCCTCCCAAAGTGCTGGGATGACAGGCTGAGCCACCGAGCCTAACCTGTGTCACTCATTTTCTGTCAGATTTTCAGTTCTCCGGTTGAACTGGAGAATATGGTTCTAGGGAATTTTGGTAGGTTGAGAGGAATGGCTTTTTGCTTTCTCTGCTTGGGGACTTCTGTCTTCCTTGACTCAAAATATGTGGTTTGGTTGTGAAAACACAGCTTTTGGAGTTATCTTCAAAGCTATCAATTTTGAGCCTTAGCTCAAATATTTGATTTTGATGAAAAGAAAATCCTTGAGAGTGCTTTTTTAGAATGGGTATAGTAAATAAAATGTTGAATTAGGAGTTTTTATTTGATGAATATGAAAATCGAATAGGGGTGAGGATACTTTCTAGCCTGGGTTTGACATAAAGGGAATTGGGTGGCCCTGCCCGGACGGGGCCCTCACAGATAATAACTGTCCTTTAGATATGAAAATATGAAAATTGCCAGCCCCCTTATGTTTTGCTCTGAGGGCTTCGTGCTTTTTGTTCAGACAAATCATAAACTGCATTCCCTGGATGTAGCGTACATGTTAAGCGTTTGCTGGTGAACTGGTGGATTCTAGCATTGCCTACTGACCTTTCGACAAATGGCATTTTGTTCTTGAATAACTGGGCAAGCTACACAAGTGCGTATTTTAAAAAAACTTTTTATTTAAGAGTGAAAGTCAACATACAGTCTGTTGTACATGAGAAGCTAACTTTGGTTCAGAAGAGGATCTAAGTAGAAAGAACTTAGCTATTTCTGCTTTAGAAAAACCTATTTTCCTGCTTATTTTTCAGAGTGATGGGCTTCTTATCTGTGACTTAGAGGTGTGTCTGAAGACTTCTTTCCTATCTTACCTGAGCTAGAGGAACATGGTTCTGCCAGGTGCTCCTAGTCTGAGTTTTTAAAGAGATATTTATTTTTTGTAGACAGGGATCTCACTATGTTGCCCAGGCTGGTCTCCAACTCCTGGCCTCAAGCGATCCTCCTGCCTCAGCCTCCCAGAGTGCTGGGATGATAGCTGGGAGCTACCTCGCCCAGCCTTCCCTTGCATTTAAAATTGCAGCTCACCCCCTGGTGCTCTCTGTCCTGGTCTTCAGGGTCTGAAGGATCAGGGCCAGCTCTCTCTTGTTCCAGGTTTTTTTTTTTTATCACTGCCTACAAAAGCTGCCAAGTGTCGGCCATAGGTCTTCTGTCTTGCTGCACATGTTGCCTTATAACTTAGGGGGATCCGTTCTACAGGAGGGCCCCTCCTGCGCACCTCGGGGTTCCCTGCCTTTCTGTCAGTTGTTCAAGACTTGCTGGTGCCTGAGGACGTTTCTGCCTCTCCTCCAGGGCTGTAGAATAACACTTGAACTTGGAGGAGTCAAGGAGATGATTTGCCCCGGTCTGGAGTTCATATGGAGGTCCTGCAGCCCCCTGGGCTGGTCACAGAGGCTCAGTAAGCCATTAATAGTATTTATCTCTCCAGTAGGTAGTCAGTGATATTTATCATTGGAGGGGGAGATACCCCCAACTAGGAGTCAGGAGTTTAGCATTCTGGTCTCCTTCCGACACTAACTTGCTGTGTGACCTTGGGCAGGTCCCTGCACGTCTCTGTGCTCTCGCTGTGCCTCTTCACAGGGCAGGATTTGCGCGAGATGACCCTGGAAGTCCTTTCCAGCTCCCACATTCAGTCATTCATGGGGTTCGGAGACAGATGCTTCCTTCTACTAGGTACCAAAGGGCCCTGTTCTCTCAGACTTACTTGGAAGACCCCATCAGCGCTTTGTCTCTTCTCCTGCATCCCTGAGTGCTTGGGCTTTGGCCCCCTCCCTGCTTTTTAACCCTTTTTCGTCTTCCCTCCCCCCACCCCCGGGGTGGCAGACTTCCTGCCCCAGCCCCGACTTTCACCACCTCCCTCAGCGCTGTGTCCTTCCTTCCGTTCACCCAGGTGGCTTCCTTCTGTTCAGGCATGAAGGACATCCCCCTGGGTCCTTCACCTGGCCCAGGGAGCCCGGACTTGTCTGCAGATGGCCTTTTGGGTAGATGCTCGGGAAAGGGGAGGCAGAGGCAGTCGCCTGTTCTGCTGCCTTGGCTGGAATGCGATGGCCTTTTCACGCGGGCTCTGCCGTGCAAAGAGTGGGGTGTGTGTGTGTGTGTGTGTGTGTGTGTGTGTGGAGGGGAGGGTCGGATGAGCAGGCCTCAGGAATAAAATAGTCAGAGGTGGCTGTGTGTGGACAGAGTTGTCACCCAAGCTCCATTGCTTTTGTGGCCTGAGAAAAATATTGACTGCTCTTGCAAATCAATGGGGTCTTGCTATATTGCCCAGACTGGTCTAAACTTCCGAGCTCAAGCAATCCTCCCACCGCAGCCTCCCGAAGTGCTGGGATTATAGGCATGATTCCCCACACACATCCTCCCCTCTCCCCCGTGACTGGCCACTCTCGAATTTCTGCTAGCCACCTTTCCCTGGGAGATGGGTCGTCATGATACAGACAAGGAAATCGGGAAGGTTTTCCTGTTTTCTGCTTGCTGGTCGTACATGCTGCTTTGCTTCAAGCGGGCAGGTGGCAAGGGCTGGCTTCCCGGAGAAGGTGGCCTCACAGGGAGAAATAGCTTAACACCACTTCTGTACCTTGATCCTTCCTTGAGATGGTGGCTTCTCTGATGCCTGTTGAAACGCGTGGGGCGCTTGGGACGGGTGGAAGGGACCACTTCATGGGCCACTGCTGCCCGCCGCACCAGCGCTTGAAGTCAGTGGGTACAAAGACCCCTGTGCTCTGCTGCCTCCCGGGTTTCTGGCTCCCTCAGGCCACGTCACCTGGGCTTGCAGTTACATCTCCACTCGCCTTCCTGCTGGCTGTGTGTTTCCCAAGTCCTAAGCCCCGAGGGCTCCCTTTCTGTCTGAAATGGCACTGCCCGCAGAGGAAAATACAGCTGAATAGTCCCACTTGGAACAAGGAGATGACACGTCAGCAGCAGAAAATAATATTATTGCCATCCAAGAAAGCCTGCCGTTGAGAGTCGCACAATGCTACCTTTGTGGGGGGCCTCAGCGTGGGGCAGGGGGAACGCCCTTTGACCTTTTCATCCAGTGGCGGGTGGGCAGAGACTCTAGATGGACTCTGCGGGAGGTGTCCAGCAGGGCCGAGGGTCACTGCTTGGGGAAAACATGGCGGACTTCCCAGCGGCCTTATGGGCACCAGAGTTGTTAGGGCCCCAGAGTCTCCAGGAAGCAGGTGGGAGCAGTTACCTCCATTTTCTTTTCTTTTCTTTTTGGTGAGAAAGCAGGATTTATTGAGAGGACAGAAAAACTCCCACAGTGGGAGGGGACCCGAGGGTGTTGCCCAGTTACCTCCATTTTCTAGAGGGGAAGACTGAGACCAAAGGATAAGCACTGCTTGCCAACACTTACCCTGTGCCTCGGTGCAGGTGTGGAACTCACTCTCGGCTCCGTTTCCCAGCTGCCCTGACTTTGCTCTCTGCTTTAGTGGCCTCATCTGCAACATGGGGAAAGTTGTTCCAAAGACAGATGACAGCAGCATCAGAAAAGCATCTGGCTGGTAGTAAGTACTCAGATGTGGTACCTGTAGTCAGACCATCCCACACTGGGTACCGGAACCCTCCCCCCCAGAGCACTGGAAACAGCCTCTCCAGGCGTGGCCAGTGGACTGTGCCTCAGTGTCCCTAGGGGTGCCTTCTGCTTCCTGGGCCCCACCCACCTATCAAATTAGCAAGTCTAGGCCTGGGGTGGTGACTCATGCCTATCATCCCAGCACTTTGGGAGGCTGAGGCAGGAGGACTGTTGGAGCCCAGGGGCTTGAGACCAGCCTCGGCAACTTGGTGAGACCTCATCTCTTAAAAAAATAAATAAATAAATAAATAAATAAAGTGGCGAATCTGCTCCCGGGGCCTGTGAATCTGCATTTTAATCTGGCGGTTGTCCTGAGCCCATGTGGAGAGCTGTTTGGCAGTGTAGCTCTTGGGAGTCCGGGCAGACCCGGGGACTCTGGACCTCCAAGGATTGGGAGCCCCTGCTCTGAATGTCATTTCTGTTTCCTGGATTCGAGGCTTTCCCTAGAGGGTGAGGAGCCCTGGGCCCCAGACTGCAAGGGCCTTCCTCGTTCCCGGGCGGCACCTTCCGGCAGAGATGGGTCGGGACTCCAGCAGGCAGGCGGGCGGAGGAGCTGTCGCCGCGGGGCTGAAGGCGCCCTCCCTCCGAACATTGGCCTTGTCACTTCTCGGGCTGTGACTTCATCCTCCGGCCCCGGTTGAACTGCCCCTCTCTTCCCGTGTCCCTGCCCCTTTTTGGAGAGGGCTGCCCGTGGGTCATGCTGGCTGGAGCCTGCGGGGCTGCCCTCGTGCCTTCATCTTCTCCTGTGGCATCGAGGGGCTTCTGTCTTGGTGTCCTCCCTTGCCATTCCTTGACCCCCACGGATTCAGGCCTTGGTCCTCTCTTCCAGCCCGCTGAGGAGTCTCATTGCCCCGGTCTTCCCCGTCTGTCCCCAGGCTTTTTCTCTAGCCTCCTTCCTCCAAAGCCTTCAGTGGTTCCCTTCTTGCTCAGAGAATCATCCCAGGTGTCAGAGCCCGCCGCGACATGGCCCGGTCCTGCCCCGCAGCCCAGACGAACGTTGTCCTCTCAGCCAGGGGTGCCCTCCCGTTTTATCGCTGCTTCCGGAAGCTTTGTTACCCTTAGCAGTCCTGCTTCGGTGCTTCCTGTTCCCAGTGCTTGTCCTTGGCCTCCTGTCCTGTAACCTATGACTGCTGTTCAGCGCCTCGGCAAACACTGGGGTTCTTATCCCACGGTGTCCAGCCTCGCGTTGTGGTTCCATCAAAGCCCTTCTGTCTCTTACTTATTTTTTTAGAGACGAGGTCTTGCTCTGTCACCCAGGTTGGAGTTTAGTGGTGCAGTCAGAGCTCACAGTAGACTCAAACTCCTGTGCTCAAGTGATCCTCCTACCTTGCCCTTCTAAGTAGCCGGGACTACAGGCACTGCTACCACACCTAGGCAATTTTTGCATTTTTTGTAGCGACAGGATCTGGCTGTGTTGCCCAGGCTTGTCCGGCCTCCTGGGCTCAAGAAATCTTCTTGCCTCAGCTTTCCAAAGTGCTCCCATTACAGGCATGAGCCACTGTGCCCGGCCCCTTCTGTATCTTGCATTTTCCTATTCTCCACTCCTTGGGCAGTGTCTTCCTCCCATGAAGCACCCCATTAATGCTCACAGGTGAATGAGTGAGTGAATGAATGGATACACCAAGGAGACCTGGTTTCCTGCTTTGTCCAGGTGATGCCGGACAACCAAGCATTGTGGGGAGGGAAGGATGGTTTGCATGTCTTACGTGAATCGTGTTCACCCTGATGAAAGCAGTCGCTTCATCACAGTGGCCCCCTTTCTGTGTCCCCAGCGTCCTCAGTCGCTGGGGTCAGCTCTGGCCACAGTGGGGGGCCGGCAGGAGGGGGAGGGCGGCCCAGAGCCCACGCATGGCCTGTGGTGGTGGACAGGGGCAGCTCTCACTGTCCAGGCTGTCCTTCAGGGGGCGTGGGGACGGCAGCTCTCACGCTGGTCCTCCTGCCAGAGCTTGCTTTCCATACGCAGAGGGTCCCGTCTTGGATATTGTCATGTGGCCCCGGGCACCATGGTGGCTCGGCAGTCATTTCCCAAAACCCCTTGGGCTTGTTCCAGCTCTTTTGAGCCTCTTCTTGGAGGCAGGAGGCCAGGGAGGAAGGCGGGGTGGCTTCCTGAGGGGACGTGGCTCAGGAGTGTCACTGTGGTACATCCACTGCTTGTCATTTTTTCATCCATGTGGCATTTGGGTTTGCTCCCTGCTGATGACGAGGGCACATGTGTGAATGCACACACACACTATAATATGGATGTGTCTGTAATTGATACTTTGATTATTCCCTTTGCAGCCTTTCTTTGACTAGGGTTAGAAAGTGTTTACAAAAGCACCGACCACATCAGACCAGAGTTTCAAAGTCTAGGACCGACGTTGCCGCCATAGAATTTGCCCGTGGCCTGGCGATTAGAAGGCCATGTTATCCGATGGGCGGGCGGTGTGGCGCTCTCTCTGGGCTCCTCCCCTCGTCTCCCAGGCCCCACGTGGGTGAGGTCACGTGTTTCTCCTAAGGACACGCTGCCTTCTGCAGGCAGACACCGCGGGCCTGGGCCTAGCTTAGGTGTCAAGGCGCAGGTCTCGGCCTTGAATGGCTGGAAGGATCCGTCCACTCCTGGGCACGGTTTGGGCTGGTCTCCTAACACCTGGTGCTGAGCAGAGTTGAAGGAGAGGGTAAAGACATGCAGCATCCTGAGAAGCACACAGGTTTTCCTGAAGGCTTGCACTTGCACCCTAAAATACTCTTCTCATGAAGTGGGTCATAGTGTTGGACTTGACCGGCCAGCCGAGTAGGCTGGGGCGGTCCAGGTCTGCAAGGCCCTTCTGGGAACAGGAGTATTCCTGTGTGGGTCTCCGGATCCTACGTCTTGGACATTTTGGCCAGTACCACCATTCCCCAGGGTTTCTCGCCTGGCTCCTGGCCCTGAGAGCCGACAGGTATGGCACTCTTTTTTGTTTATTTGCTTTTTGAGGCAGGGTCTCATTTTGTTGTCCAGGGTGGAGTGCAGTGGCACAATCACTGCACACTGCCTTAGGAGTGGAGAATAGAAAAATGCAAGAGACAGAGGGGGCCAGGCACGGGGCTCAGGTGATCCTTCTGCCTTGGCCTTCCAAGTAACTGGGACTTACAGGCACGCACCACCATACCTGGCTAATTTTTTTGATTTTTTTTTTGTAGAGAGGAGGTCTTGCTGTGTTGCCCAGGCTGGTCTTGAAGTCCTGGACTCAAGCAGTCCTTTCAACCTCAGCCTCCCAAAGTGCTGGGATTACAGGCGTGAGCCACTGTGTCCAGCCTGTCCAGCCTAGCTCTTGGAGGCTGTGGGCCTCCTCTCTTGAGGCAACTGTATCCTCCCTGAGTCCAAGTCCACCTCTCCCTGTGGGTGCTGTACACAGAACTCAGAGAGCCTCAGCCCTCGGCTGCTCTCAGAGCCTGTTCTCTGACTTTCCCCAGAGAAGGTTGTTCAGACTATCGAGATCTTCCTGTGGATCAGATTGGCCAAACTGACTGCTGAGGAGGGGGGATCAGGGGGAGGGGACGTGGGGATGCTGGGGTCCAGCAGGGCCTTCCTCACTCTGGGGTGACAGCGGTCAAGTCTCCAGGTTCCTTGGAGCTAGATCAGACCTTCCAAGAGACTCTTGTGCCCCGGGATGCCCTTGTCCTGGCCGAGTGAGCTAGGCAGAGACTTCTGAGGGCAGAGATAATGGCTCTCCATTTTTCTGTGACCCCAGCATGCATGGAGTGTGCTGTGCCGGCTGCCTGGTAACTGTTGAATGAGCTGATGAGGGCCCAGACCCTTCGGTCCTTCTACTCATTTTTTTTTTTTTTTGAGTCAGGGTCTCACTCCATTGCCCAGGCTGGAATGCAGCAGCACGATCATGGCTCACTGTAGCCTCCACCTCCTGGGATCAGACAATCCTTCTGCCTCAGCCTCCCAAGTAGCTGGGACTACAGGCATGCGCCACCATGCCTGGCTAATTTTTTTATTTTTATTTTTTGTGGAGATGGGATCTCGCTCTGTGGCCCAGGCTGGCTTGAACTTCTGGGCTCAAGCGATCCTCTTGCCTCGGCCTTCCAGATGTGAGCCGCTGTGCCCGGCCTGCTTCTTTGCTTCTTTGCTTCTTGATGGCTTCAGCTTTGTTTTCCTGAAACAGCACTTTCTCATTGAACTTTTACGTGGGATCCCTTCCCCCTGACAGTGGAGACTGACGGAAGCAGATCTGCTCTGGGGGGGTGGGTGGCTCCTCTCCCCTTTCTCTTCGTCTTCTCCTGGTGGCATCCGTCTGGCTCTGGAGAATCCCAGGGCTGGGGAACCACAGTGGAAACCACCCCATCCCTTCCTGGCCCTCCTCCCTGCCCACCTTCCCTCCAAAGCTTGGTAGCACGACTGGGCCTGGGGTAGCATCCTTGCTAAGTTGTAGAGGGAGGGGTGTTTAGCCAGCAGGGGCATACCCACTGAGTCACTTAAGAAAACTCTTGAACACGCTGTAAGTTTTCAGCGGTTTTGTTTTACATCGCTTCATCGGTTCAAGACAGGAACTAGGGTTGAGCACCCGTTGCATTTTCCTTACCTGGGTTGGGGTTGGTTTGCTCTGCTTTTCCTAAGTGAGCATTCTGCCCTTCTTTAAAAAATTAACGATACATGGGGATTTAAAAGGAAAGTTGGCCAGGTGTAGTGGCGCACACCTATATTCCCAGCACTTTGGGAGGCCAAGGTGGGAGTATTGCTTGGGTCTGGGAGTTCAAGACCAGCCTGGGCAACATAGTGAGACCTCATCTCTACAAAAATCCAGCCAGGCGTGCTGGATCGCGCCTGTGATCCCAGTGACTCGGGAGACTGAGGTGAGACGATCACTGGAGTCCAGGGGTTCGAGCCTGCAGTGAGCACTGTACTCCAGTGCAGCCTGGGAGACAGAGTGAGACGGTTTCAAAAAAAGAGCAGAGAGGCAGAACTGATTGTCTTAAGGAGTGGTTGGCCTAGGAATTTGCATTTTCCTCCTCACCATCCGTGGCTCCACCCCTCATCGCTGATGAAGGGGCACTTTTCCCTCTTCCCTCTTCTTCCTCTCTGAGTAGACCTTTCTGTTTCTTCTCAAGAAACGGCTGCTTATTTCTTTGGGTTTTGAGGGCTCTGCCTCTGACTCGTTGCCATTGTTGGGCAAAGCCATTTACCCAAATTCCTTGCTTTTAGTCAGTCTTGACTACCGTGGCTCATGATAAAGGGGAATTACAGCGAGTAGAAATTAGAGTTCTTTCTGGTTAACCCATCTGGGAGGTAGCTTTCTTTGAATGTGACTAAATGTTACCCTAATGACAGAGGGGGTGCAGCTGGAGGTTGGATTGCGGCGGCCCAGGCCGCTCTCCAGTGAAGGGAATTTTGCAATAAGCTAGGGCAGTCATTAAACACTGCAACTGCCCGTTAGAAACCCCTGGGGGAGTTTTAAGAAAATACAGAGAGACCGGGCACGGTGGCTCATGCCTGTAATCCCAGCACTTTGGGAGGCTGAGGCAGGAGGATTGATCCAGTCTGGGAGTACAAGACCAGACTCAAACTGGGCAACACAGTGAGACCTTGTCTGTCTATAAAAAAAAAAATACAGGGAGACTAGAACTTTCAATCTAACTGTTGTAAGTGGGAATGGCATTGGTAGTTTTGAAAGCTGCCAAGTTAAGAGCCATGGCTCTGACCATGGACTTCTGTTGAGACTGCGTGAACGTCTGCCAAGGTTTCCCGGAAGCCAGAGATGCCCGCTGCGCTCTGCTCCAACTCCTCTTTGTAAAGGTGGTGGTGGTGGGGGGGGTGTCACCCTGTTGTGACTTGGGCTGGGTGGATTCCACAGCCAGAAGCTTGTAAAACAGGGAGGGGCTGAGCTGATTGTCACCCATAGGAGCTGCCTCCTTCAGCTGCTGTCCTTGGTGTCCAATTCCCTAAGAGGGCACTGCTGAGGGTGTGATGAGCCAGGGTAGGGCTGGGGGGTGGGGTGGGGGATGGTACTCAAGACACAGGGCAGCTGGACCACAGGACGACTGTCTCCAGCCCTGTGGGCCACCTGCTGGGCTGGTTTCCCTAAGAAAGCCCTGCTGTCTTTAGGTTGAATCCATAGTGTTTATGATCTAATCTCCCTCTAATGATAGGTCAGGGCTGGAAGCCTTCCTTGTGGGGAGCCTGTGAGGGAAAAAACCCCAAGAGCCTGGTAATGACATAGAATCATAGACCCTGAAGGCCTCCGCTCAGATCTCCTGTCCCAGGCCCCCTTGCAGCTGGGCACGGTTTATTGGACCGGGCTTCAGAGGGTGAGATTGCAGGTGACTCAACGGGACAGTGGTGGGAGAGCGCACAGAATCAGAGCTAAGCTGAACTTCCCTTTCTGGTACTTTTTGTTTGCTGTGATCATCCCACTATATTTCTAGATGGCAGTTTCCACGTCTGTAAAATGAAGACAATTGGCTCTTATTTCTTAGGGCTATCTAAAAAGCAAGTGAGGTTTTTTGGTGTGTGTGCACCTTGCTATTTACAAATGATCCTTGTGACACTTTTGCCACACACATGAATAGAGCTCTCTCTCTCATCTAATTTATCCATCTATTCTATCCATCCTGTCACTCATGACCTGGGATACTATCTGTCTATCAATCATGTATCTATCGTCTGTCTGTCTGTCTGTCTACCTGTCGTTTATCTAACCTATCTACATCTATATCTATCCATCGAATATCTGTACCTATTATCATCTCGAACCTATATCTACCAATCATCTATCTATCGTTTATTGTATCAACATCCATCAATCATTAATCTAATCTGTCGTCTATCTAATCTATGTCTCTGTTATCTAAGTTACCAATCAGCTTCTGTTCCTCTCTCCTCTGCCAAGGGTACAGTTGCATACCACTGATCCCAGATGGGCTGTTCTCCTCACTGTTGCTTGATGAGGTCAGGAATAGGCTCAAGGCTTGTTTCGTCTTCAAGCCCATGTAAAGGAGTTTGTGTTTTGGACATGGCAGGAAGAACAATTACGTGTAAGAAGCTCCCTTCCAGGACTTTAAGAGGCCTTATAACCCTAAAAAGGGGCTTCTTATAAAAGAAGATAAACATCTGACCTTTCCTTTTTTCCCCCTCTCCTCCAAATAATCCCTGGAGAATTGGGGGCCTCAATTTTCTTGACCGCACATCTGGCCCCACAGATGTCCGGCAATGTCACCAGAAAGTAGCTCACCAAGTCAGTAACTCTCGCTAGATGGGGATTTTCAGCTAAACTGGAATTCGAAAGAGGCCAGCAGCTTGATCATCGTCCACTGTCGTTGTCACATGCCCGAGCCCCTCTGATTTTCACGGTGGAGTCACTCGTCGTATTGTCTGCATGGGGGTTTTCATCCTCACTGTGACGGCACCTCTGTCCTCTTCCCCTTCAGGGCATGGCCACCGGGGTCAGTCCTCTGGCGGCACTGGTGACAAATTCTTCCCCAGTGGGTGTTTTGGCTAAGGAAGTGTTTAGTCGCAGGGTCTGCCACGCTCAGAAGTGCTGCTTGAAAGAGGCCTGGCAGGCGGCGGGGCTCTCTCCTCTTTGGCTGGGCATGGCGGGGGTGGCTCCTTCCTGTTTTGTGGCACCAAACCAAGGGACAGCATGGACCCTGCAGGGATGACCCATTACTGGCCATTTCCGGCACGGGGAACTGCTACCTTTTCCTTTTTGAGTTGGAGTCTCACTCTGTCGCCCAGACTGATGAGTGCAGTGGCTGCTCCCGGCCCCCGCAGCCTCGACCTGCTGGGCTCCGGTGATCCTTC
>NW_007247314.1:79842-129679 GCF_000164805.1 Carlito syrichta | reverse complement strand
CCGCGGGCTTAGGCAATCCACTCACCTCAGCCTCCCAAAGGCGCAAGATTACAGGCTGAGCCGCTGAGCCCGGCTATCTGCTACCTTTTCATGGGCAGGAACATCTCCTGCTTCTTTGTTCCAGCCGGGAGTCTTTATTGTTGCTGTTTATTTATGTGGAATCTTTATTGTTGCTGTTTATTTATGTTTTACCCTCACTCATTAGCTATACAAATAACAGGGGATAGAAAAGCGAGCAGAGCAGATCCATCTGTGAAGCAAGGAGAAAATTTAGTTGGGAAACTGTGTCCCTGAGAAGCTGACGTGTATTCAGAGCCACTCTTGAGTCCAGGGATGGGGACTTCATCTTTTTAAATGAAATATACCTTTTGCCTCAGAGGCTTTTTTTTTTTTTTTTCTTTCTCAGTCAGGGTCTCATTCTGTTGTCCATGCTAGAGTACGGTGGCATGATCATGGCTCATTGCAGCCTCAACTTCCTGGGCTCAGGTGATCTTTCTGTCTTAGCTTCTGGGAGTAGCTAGAACTCCAGGTGCATGTTACCACGCCCAGCTATTTTTTTTTTCTTTTTTTGGTAGAGACGAGGTCTCCCTATGTTGCCCAGGCTGGTCTCAAACTCCTGGGCTCAAGCCTTCCTTCTGCCTCAGACTCCCAAAGTGTTGGGATTATGGGCGTGAGCCACCACTGTGCCCAGCCACTTTAGAGTTTTAAATGGAAATCTAACAGAAAGCCACCACTTGGCCACGGTATTGGTGGTGTGGTGTTAAGCGTCATTTTGTACAGTTAGATGGGACTTCAGCCCTGTTTGCAGAATGAGGATTTGAGTTGTAGTCCAAATGGCCGTGCTTATGTATCTAGACCTGGGACAACAGTGCAAACCAGGGCTGTCCTGGACAGCCCATACATATGTCACTCTGCCTCTGAGGGGCTTGTGTTGAATTCTCTTGTCCTCTGATGAGCTCGAGAAGGGGGTGACCTAGTGGTTGCTCTCTGGGCCCCTTCGTAGACCTACCAGGAGTCATGGGAAGGAGCTACATGTTTCTATCCTTTTCATGAGAGCAGGTTAGCAGAAAGCTCAGTAATTTGGAGGATGCAGGGCATTGATATTTATTGGGAATCAGTGCTAAGCAAGCCCTGAACACACCTTTTCTAATTCTTCCATCCACCCTGAAGATAGATGGGCTTAGCTTCCAGCTTTCAGTGAAAAAACAGGAAGACCAGAGAAGCCAAGTGATTTGCCTAAAGCCGCAGAGCCCACAAGTGTTAGGGCTGGGATTCTGATCTAAACTCTCGGATGATGGCACTTGTATCACTTTTATTTGTCCTAGAATAAAAGAGGAACGTTTGCTTTTTAACAATTGAAATGTATGCTCAATAATGCCACTCTGTGCCCGGCACTGTGCCGTGAGCTTTACAAAAATACCAGACACAAGACCAGGTGCAGTGGACTAACCCCCCATAAACCCAGCACTTTGGGAGGCCGAGGCAGCAGGATCACTTGAGCTCACGAGTTCGAGACCAGCCTGAGTAACATAGCAAGACCTCGTCTATACAAAAAATTTTTAAAATATCAAGTGTGGTGGCACATACCTGTAGTCGCAGCTACTCAGGAGGCTGAGGTGGGAGGATAGCCTGAGCCCAGGAGGTTGAGGCTGCGGTGAGCCGTGATCATGCCCCTGCACTCCAGCTTGGGCAACAGAGTAAGACCCCAACTCAAGAAAAAAAAAAATCCCAGTCACAGCCCCACCTTAAGATTGCTATCAGATATTGAACTACTGTCCACTCCCGAGGACACAATGATTTTGGTGTACAAGCCTTCTTCTGCCCTTTGATCAACGATTATTCAAAAGGACCTTTTCTGATGTGTAAAGGGAGAAAATAATACAGATCACGCATCTCCCATCAAGCGGGAGGCTGCACCCCATGGGGGAAGGTGTCCCCCCGGAGACGGCGGTCTCCTGGGTGTCTCTGATCTCCTGGCAGAAGCCCTGGATTGATGCCCTGGATTTGCCCCTGCATCCCAGAGGGGGATTTGGAAAGCCATCAAGGAGTAACTGACGCCGCGCATTCATCAACTGAACTTAATCCCTCTCCGGGAGGCCCAGAAGCCCTGTTGCGCGTGGGACCAGATTGAGCTGATTGCTGTCACGTAGGCTGCTCAGAGGTCGCCTTGCCCTTGCCTGGCGCCGTCTCCCTGCTTTTCTCTGAACCGCTTTGGCATGCCCGCTGCGGGTTCATTACGCTCAGCTACCCGCGGCTGCAAGGCTACTGGGGAAACCCTGTGGGCAGATGGCACTCCTTGAGGAGGGGCAGGGGCCAGGGCCAGGGAGGAAGATCAGATAGTGTCTCTAAGCTGGAATTGCTGTTTCAGGCATTGTTTTTTTCTTTTCTTTCTTCCCTTTGTGGAGATAATCCAGGGAGAAACAGGTGTAACGGAAAGAATTTGAGACTCAACCTTCTTGACGGGACCTCTTTGCAGAGCTGGGACTTGGGAGACCTCCACGTTGGTCTCGATGCTGCTGTGTGTTCGATCAGGCACGGGTCCCAGGCGTCTGTCTCGGGTCTCCCACTTGTCAGAAGCACCTGGGTCAGCCTGCCTCATCTCGCCGGGCTCCTGGGAGGGAGTCAGGGAGATGGTGGATTCGGCAGGGCTTGGGCAGGTTGCACGTATGGGTGGAACAGGCACTTTAGCCCAGCTTTGCTTCTGACAGTGGAGGCTTTTTACAATGATGTGAGGGTCCTGGGGCATTTGAAGGGCTACATTTGTTTTTATTTTATTTATTTTTATATATAGTTTTAGAGACAGGGTCTGGTCTGTAGCTCTGTTGCTCTGTTGTACAGTGGTGCAATCGTAACTCAACTGCAGCCTCGAACTCCTGGGCTCAAGTGATCCTCCTGCCTCAACCTCCTGGGTAGCTGGGACTACAGGTGCGTACCACCATGCTTGACTAGTTTTAAAATTTTCTGTATAGAGATGGGTCTTGCTGTGTTGCCCAGGCTGTCCTTGAACTCCTGGCATCATGTAGTCCTCCCACTTGGACCTTTCAAAGCGTTGGGATTGCAGGCATGAGCCACTGTGGCCTTAAATTTGTTTTTATTTTATATGTATATAAGTTTGTTTTTATAGTATATAGACTATTTCGTATATATGAATATAGATAATATTTCATAAAGTGCTGGGGTTGCAGGTGTGGGCCATTACGCTCAGCCCTAAATTGGTAGCCGTTAGCTTCAGCACCCTCATCTTTGTTACCCACCTCTCCTGGCATTCTTCTGTCCTCGAGACTCAATGACAATGGCATCGCTCTGAAATGGTTTTTTATTATTATTTTTTGGTTGATGTGTCTGGGGTACCTCTTTACTATCACCTGAATTTCCTTTCTCGCCAAGAGCGTTTCCCCTCCGTGAAAGCTCATTTTCCATCTTACTTTGGAAAAGGAGGATTCGGATTGCTAAACCTGATTTTTTTCCCTTTTAGCATGTTAGGGCTGGCAGCCCGCCTGAGGGGACACTCGGGTGCTCCCAGCCTGGTGAGCACCTTCTCTTGTGGGTGCAGCCTCCTGTTTAGGGGAGATTCAAGGGATCTGGTCATTTTCTCTCCATAGATTGTAGGGCAGAGTACTTAACAAAAAAATTTTTTTATAGACACGGGGTCTCATTTTATCGCTCAGGCTGGAGTACAGTGGCCAAGATCACAATTAACTGCAGCCTTGAACTCCTGGGGTCAGTGGTCTTTCTGCCTCAGCCTCCCAAGTAACTGAGACTACAGGCACACGCCACACTGCTCGACTCATTTGTTGATTTTTTTTTTTTTTGTAGAGAACAGAGTCTTCCTATGTTGCCCAGGCCGGTCTTGAATTCTTGACCTTAAGCAATCCTCCCGCCTTAACCTCCCAATGTTCTGGCTGGGATTGTGGGCTTGAGCCACTGCAGGGGGCCCTGAGCAGAGTACATTAAATAATAGGTGGCTCAAAGGGTCAGTTGAAGCTTCAATACTGACATTTTTCTGTTCTGGGTGGATGGGAGCCTGATACCCCGTCGTAAGCTCCAGGTGAGGACTAGGTGTGTGGACCTTTAAAAAAGGTCTGTGTCCCATACCCAGGATGTGAAGACCCTTAAAGGGGGTGTGGCTTTGGGGCAGGATGCTGGAGGCTTCTGTGTCCTTTTCCAGCAGTGCGCATTTAGCTCACATAACAGTGAGGGCTGCCCCTGGGAAGGAAGGTCTCTGGCTGTGCAAACGCTTTGTTCTAAGAAAGAACTCCCTTTGCAGAGCAGAGCTAGAGAAGGCCTTTAACCATCCCAGAGCTGAAATGTGACTTTTCTTCCTTTTTTTTTGAGTCAGGATATCACTCTGATGTCAAGACTGGAGTGCAGTCTCACAATCATGGCTCACCACAGCCTCGACCTCCTGGACTCTGGTGATCCACCTCCTTAGCCTCCCAAGTAGCTGGGACCACAGGTGTCTGCCCAGCTAATGTTTTTGAGTTTTTTGTAGAGATAGGGTCTCACTGTATTGCCCAAGCGAGTCTCGAACTCCTAGGCTCAGGCAATCCTCCTGCCTTGGCCTCCCAGAGTGCTGGGATTATAGCACCACTGCACCTGGCCTTCTGTTTTCCTCTTTTCATGTGTTGGGATTATAGACGTAAGCTACCGTGCCGGCCTGAAATGTGAGTTTTCATTCAGTGGCAAGGCCTTTTATGAAAGATGGATGGAGAAGATGATATTTAGAAAAGAAATAGGTTCTCTTACATAGGGAGTGGAAAGTTCCCACTCGGCTGTGTTTCCTGGGACCTTTTGCTTGTGGGTATTTGAACTTCTTTTCTGTTTGGGTTCAAGGGAGCCATATGATCCAGAGCCGTGTTCTGGTTAACATTCCCGCTTCCCTGACACGAATCCTCTATTTCTTTGGTCCCCTTTCCAGGTAAAGGTGGCCTCCAGCGACTGATAGGGTTTCTGCCCATGACTGTGGCTGAAAAATGTCATTTTTTTCTGATTGTTTTCCCTCTTGATATATTAACTTGGTTCTTTCTTCTCTTTTTTTTTTGGTCTTTAAGGTAGTTTGCAAAAGATAGACTATTCTTGCTTCTTCTAAGGAATTTCTTACAGAATTGTCAAAGAAAAGACTAAATGGTCTTGCCAGTTCAGTCTTTCTCTCTTTTTCTTTTCCTTCCTTCTCTCCTCTTTCTTTCTTTCTTTTTTTTTTGAGTAGGGTCTCTGTTGCCCAGAGTACAGTGCGGTGGCAGGGTCACAGCTCACTGCAGTCTCGACCTCCTGGACTCAGGTGATCCTCCTGCCTCAGCCTCCTCAGTAACTGTGACTACAGGCAGGTACCGCCATGCCTGGCTAATTTTTAAAAAATGTTTTTTTGTAGAGATGAGGTCTCACTATATTCCCTAGGCTGGTATCGAACTCCTGGGCTCAAGCAGTTCTCTTGCCTTGGTCTCCCAAAGTGCTGGGTTATAGGCATGAGCCACTGCACCTGGCGTTCTGCTTTTCTTTTTTCACGTGTTGTTGTTATGAGGTCTTGTCAAGTTGCCCAGACTGGTCTTGAACTCTTGGACTCAGGCAACCCTCTCACCTCCATCTCCCAAAGTGCTGGGATTACAAGCGTGAGCCACTGCTCCTAATTATGGGCAAGTTTTTGTGTGGACATATGTTTCCTATTCTCTTGGGTGTATACCCAGGAATGGAATTGCGGGTCATATGGTAACTCTATGTAGGATCACCCAGACTCTTTTGCAAAGAGGCTGCACCATTATACATTCCCAGCAGCAGTGTGTGAAGGTTCCAGTTTCTCCACATCCTCGTCAGCACTTGCTATTGTCCGTCATTTTGATTAGCGGCATCCTCGTGGATGTGAGGGTCCGTCTCATTGGGGTTTTGATTTGAGGCTGTGTTTTAAGGCCGGCCCATTTGTTCACTGTCTCCTAGTCACATGTCTCTTGACCCGAGATGTGAGAACTTGGTTTGGAGTCTGTTTTCCTAATCCAGCATTGGCACATCCGATGTGAGAAGTGCAAGGATGTCTAAGGACTACTTGAAATCAGGGGTGCCCCAGAAAAGCAGGTCTCTCAGCACCCCCCCCTCGAGAGCCCCTTGAACACCCCTCTGGGGTTCACTGTTATGGCTGGCAGGAACGGCCTCCCCGTCCCTTCAGGCCGGCCACCACCCTTCTAGATCTGCTGTGACCTCATGGTCTCTGCTGGGGAGGGTCACCCTTCTGGCATGACACACAGGCTGCAGTGTCTCCCAGGCCACTCCATTCCTGCCGCTGATAGAGATCCTCCCTCCAGAGTCCAGAGTCATACAAATAATTTCCATCTACATTTGTGGCTTGCAGAAGTCTTTCTCATGGCTGCTGTCTCCTTGGTGCTAGCCTCGCTTGTAAGATGGGTAGGGTGTGAAATGCCCTCCATGTTCCCCATGGACATCATAGAATGGAAAAGCTGAGGGCCTTACCTGAGGCCCCTGACACATCCAAAGCCAAGTGAAGACTCAGACCCTGACCGTTGGACTCCCTGGCCAGTGCTTGTCCTGCTTGGCATGTGTGTTGCTGCCCCTCCCGCCCTCCCCCATCATCAGGGAGACATCAGGCATGAAGCGTGCTTCCAGCACATGTGCTAGATTTGTGTCGACTCCCTCCTTGGTACCCGGATGTTTCTGATGTGTAGTGATGAGCACGTCACTCCCCACCCCCACCCCAGGTCCGAGAACCGAGGTTATTTGTGCTAGATGCCTTGAGGCGGCGTTGATGTGAGCCCAGGGAGTAGTGACAAGAAGAAAGGATGTGGTCACCTTCACGGCAATCACAGCTGTTGGTTTGCTTAAACAAAGTGAATTAGCACTGTGGTTCCTGCGGCCGAGAAAACCCTGTTTTGCTCGATTTGTCCATTCTTGTTTTCATCCATTCATCTGATGTCTGTTAATTATCTCGCAGGGCCTGGTCTGAACATTAGGAGTACAGATGGGGCCTCTGTTTGCAAAGAACTTGTAGTCTACTGGGGGGACCTCCAAAGAAAAGATGGAAATGAGCCGGGCTCAGTGGCTCAGCCTGTCCTCCCGCGCCTTTGGGAGGCTGAGGTGAGTGGCTTGCCTGAGCCCGCGGGTTCGAGACCCGCCTGGGCAGCGAGACCTCATCTCTACAATCAATCAAAAAATCAGCCGGGCGTTGGTAGCGCATGCCTGTCATTCCAGCTACTCGGAAGGCTGAGGTGGAAGGATTGTCGGAGCCCAGCAGGTCGAGGCTGCGGTGGCCGGGAGCGGCCACTGCACTCCAGTCTGGGCGACAGAGCGAGACTCCAACTCAAAAAAAAAAAAGAAAAGAAAAGATGGAAATGAAATTGATGATTGCCATGCTAAGATTCCAGGGCAACAAAGCAGAGACATCTCTAAAATCTGCCTGAGGGACCAGTGCGGTGGCTCACGTCTATAATCCCAGCATTTTGGGAGGCCGAGGCGGGCAGATGGCTTGGGCGCAGGAGTTTGAGGCCAGTCTGGGCAACATAGCAGAACTCTGTCTCTACAAGAAATCAAAAAGTTAGCCAGGTGTGGCGGCATGCCCCTGTAGTCCCAGCTACTCGGGAGGCTTATGCGAAAATATTACCCAAGCCCAGGAGGTCGAGACTGCTGTGACCATGATCACGCCACTGTACTCCAGCCTGGGCGACAGAGTGAGACCCTGGCTAAAATAAATAATAAAAATAAAATCTGCCTGAGGGAGTCGGGAGGCTGGTAGGAATTTTTTCCTGAGGTCTGATCGTGGGGTGGGCAGGAGAAATGGATGTTTGGCCAGGCGGAAGGTAAATGCGAGTCTGGTGTGTTTTAGAATTTAGTGGTGAATCCAGATTGCTGCTTGGTGGCTGATGGGATGGATCTGACTCCCCATGAGTATGGTCCTGCTGGTGGGGCACAGGTGCTGTTGTTTGTTCACTGTTTTCCGAGGTTGAAGATGAGTCCCTGGTTGAAGATGAGTTTCTCAGCTCTCTCCAGTCTCTAGCTCTTTGGACTTCCTGTCAAAGTTACCCCACATAACACGTAAGAAAATCAGTTATTCCTTTCGCACATGTCATGCTGCCAGGGCAGAAGATATTCCTACCGAGTGCCAGTTCCTGGACGGCAGGAACAGGGAACTGCCAGTAAACCTTTGCTGTGTGAAGGCAGGTCTTCAGGAGTGGGAGCCTTGGGGGCCAGGGATGCTTTGGGGGAGGCCTGGTGGTGGGAGGAGTTGGGAAAAAGACCTCTTGCACTCTGGATTTGGCCAGAGATTGTTTGAGTGGAGAATGGAGAGGCTACCTTCGTTGCTTACTAGCTGAGCAAGTTATTTTTTATTTTTCTGGGCCACGGGTTTCTTTTATTTTATAGTGCCAACGTACATAACATAAAATTTATTATTTTAACCGTTATGATTGCCATTATTGTTTTCATAGGGACAGGGGTCTTTAACTGTGTTGCCCTGGCTGGTCCCAAAGTGCTGGGATTACAGGTGTGAGCCACTGCACCTGGCCTGTTTTAACCGTCATTAAATGGACAATTGGGTGGCATTAAGTACAGTCACACATGGTGTAGCCATCACCGCCATCCATCTCTGGAACTTTTTCATCTTCCCAAACTGAAACTGCCCCATGAGACACTAGCTCCCTGTGTCTGCCTCCCTTCAGCCCCTGGCAACATACCCTTCTGCTTTCTGTCTATAGATTTGTCCGCCCTAGGAAGCTCATATAAGTATATATGCATATAACTTAGCACGATGTCCCCAGGGTTCATCTGTGTTGTAGCATGTGTCCGAATTTCCTTCCTTTCTAGGGCTGGATAATATTTCATTGTGTGAGTGGACCATATTCTGCTTATCCGTTCATCCATGGATGGACACTCGGGCTGTTGTGAGTGCTGTTGCTGTGAACTTGGGTATGCAAATCTATGTTTGAGTCCCTGCTTTCAACTCTTGGAGGTGTGCGCGGAAGTGGAATTGCTGGATTACAGGTGTGAGCCACAGTTTTCTGATTTGTAATACAACTTCAGGGTTACCGTGCAGCTGAAATGGGATAGGATATACAACGTACTGAGCACATGCTGGCACTTGGGCAGTGTTAAGTCCTGTCCTGAAAGGTCCCTTCAACCCTTTGCTGAAAAACAAAACAACCCTTTCCTTGAAAACAAAAGCACTTTTAACGTGTTTGATGAAAACAGTGTCTTTAAAAGGTACCACATAGCTCTTCATGGAAGCCCTTTTTGGTACTTGTGTTGAATTTGGGTCCGACGGCCAGATTTGTGGGAAGTCCTGCCAGGGAGGTGAAAGCTGGTGGGTACTCTACTAGGTTCAGAGGCCTCAGGGGCTGGTTTCCATTTGGATGGGTCTGGAAGGCTTCCTGGAGGGAGGGAGTAATGAACCAGGGAACTGGTGAAAGAATCTGCCTGCCTCCTCTTGAGAGAGGCCGAGGATGCACAGAGCTGGGAAGTCAGTCACCAGCTTTCCCTTGGGCTGTGTGGCTGCCGTGGTCCGAACGTGCCTTTGCTAAGGCCCGATGGAAGGGCTGATGTGAACCAAGTCCACCCCCACCCCTTCCCTGTCACGTGTTGCATTCACCATGGGAAATTCTTAGCGTGGTCGTCATTGGTCTGCTTTAGTGTTGAGTATTTTATGTGTTGCTCCAGTATTTTATGTGTTGTTATGTTCTGTAGCGGAAAATGGATGGAAACTTCTGTCTTGTAGTTGCCCGATCGTCCATTTTCCATCAGGGCCATGGGACTTGTGCAGAAGCACCAGGGCTGGCCCAACAGGTGCTTCAAGGTGTCCCTCCCAGACAAGTGAGGGACCAGAATGTACACCGACTTCACCATTATGTAACGTTGTTCTAGAAGTCTCAGTCAGTGTAAAAAGATAAGAAAAATAAGAAGTAGGCTGGGCACGGTGGCTCAGGCCTGTAATCCCAGCACTTTGGGAGGCTGAGTTGGGAGGACTGCTTGAGCCTAGGAGTTTGAGGCTGGTCTAGGCAACATAGCGAGACCCCATTCCTATAAAAATTAAAGAATTAGCTGGGTATGGTGGTACATGCTTATAGTCCCAGCAACTTGGGAGGCTGAAGTGAGAGGATCTCTTGAGCCTAGGTGTTGGGGGTTATGGTGAGTGAGCCATGATCGCACCATTGCACTCCAGCCTGGGTGACAGAGCGACACCCTGTCTCTAAAGAAAAAAAAAAAAAAATTAAAAATATCAGGGAGGAAAAAAGGAAATCATTGCTACTGTGAGATGGTGTGCCTTAACTATTTAATGGAATTAACTGAAGAAAACATTTACTCTCAGAAGAAAGTTTATTAAGATGGCTTGTTTAAAAATATGTATTTAAAGTTAATAGGAGCAACCTCTTTGGGTCCCCTCCAACTGTGGGAGCTTTTCTGTCTTCTCAATAACTCCTGCTTTCTCAAAAAAAAAAAAAGTTAATAGCTTTTCTGTATGTCATAAATAACCTATAGGAAAATAAAATTTAAATATCCCTTTCACAATGGCAACACAAAATATAAAATTACTAGGAATTCCAAGAATACATTCTTACATATGAAATCCAGGAGAAGGTTCAAATTAAAGGAAGTGCTAGTTGAATAGAAAGATCTAATGCTGTAAAGAAGCAATTCTTTAAAGATTAATTTATAAACACAAAACCTTAAAAGTTGGTTGTTTTTTCTTTGCATGTGTCTGAATAATTCTAAAGTTTAGGTAAAAGATTAAACAGGTGGTAAGAGCCACAAAAAATATTTTAAAAGTCAAAGTGAAGAAGGTTAGGAGACCACTACTGGCTAGATATACTTTTTTAAAAAAGTATAATAGTTAAAGCAGTATGGTTCTAGCTCCAGCCTAGTCTCCTAAAAAAAAAAGTAATATAATTTAGATATTTCAGCAAAGGCAGGAATCAGAAAAGATGGAGATGCTTGACCACATAGAAATCAAACCCGTCACTATCATAAAATAATTAAAAGAAAAGCAATAAGTGGGAAATTAGATTTGCAATATATGATGAAGGGTTGATGCATTTAAAAAATGAAATCATGGCTTGGCACGGTGGCTCACGCCTGTAATCCCAGCACTTTGGGAGGCTGATGCAGGAGGATTGCTTAAGTGTAGTTTGGGACCACCCTGGTCAACATAGTGAGACCTCGTTTCTACCAAAAAATCAAAAGTTTAGCCTCCATGGTGGCACATGCCTGTAGTCCTACTTACTCAGGAGGCTGAGGCAAAAGGATCACCTGAGCCTGGAAAGTTGAGGCTGCTGGGAACCATGATCATGCCACTGTACTCCAGCCTGGGCAACAGAATGAGACCCCAAGTCAAAAAAAATCAAAATCAAAACAAAACATTTTACTAAAAAAGAATGCTATAATAGAAAACATAAAGTGTTTGGACAAAGTAGTCTCAAAAGAAGTCTACTACTGGACTTACAAAAAAGATTCAGCTAAATGAGTAATACAGGAAGTCAAATGAAAGTGTCAATGAGCTAAGTTTTTAACCTACTAAACTTGCAGATATTAAAAGAAGTTAAGTAAACTGGAAAAAAGGGAAGTGTGGTTGAAGGCTTTACTTTTGTCTGGTTTGTTTCTTTTATATAAGTGACACTTGAGGCAAATGTGAATTCTTAATAAATGTCACCTCTGAGGGGGGGAAAGAAAAAGGAGTTAAATAAAAAGTTCTAGGCCGGGCTCGGTGGCTCAGCCTGTCATCCCGCGCTTTGGGAGGCTGAGGTGAGTGGATTGCCTGAACCCGCAGGTTCGAGACCCGCCTGGGCAACTTGGCGAGACCTGATCTCCACAATAAATCAAAAAACTAGCCGGGCGTAGTAGCACACGCCTGTAGTTCCAGCTACTTGGAAGGTGGAGGCGGAAGGATCGCCGGAGCCCAGCAGGTTGAGGCTGCGGTGGCCGGGAGCAGCCACTGCACTCCAGTCTGGGCGACAGAGTGAGACTCCAACTCAAAAAAAAAAAAAAAAAAGTTCTAATATTTGGTGTTGTCTAGGTTGTGGTGAAATGGGCACCCAAACTACTGATAGGTATTTACGTTGGCATGGCCTCTCTAAAGTGTAGTAAGACAATATCTAACAAGTGCTTAAAATACAAACAGAAAAATTCATATCCCATGGCTTAGAGTAATTTATGTGCAAACATTTAGCTTTAAGGATAGTTACTGTAGCATTATTTATGAAGAAAACTAAGAAATGACCCAAATGACCAAAATAGGTGATAGGTTAAGTAAATTATTGCCATCTCTAGGAAAAAGTAGTATGTAGTTACTAAAAACCACTGTGGAAAATATTTACTCATACGACCACGTTCACAGTACATTGATAGAAAAAAAAGCAGGCCATGATCAGTATGTCCAACTTGAAACTACTTTTTTAAAAAGTGCTTTACTGAAGTATAATTTATGTGCTATAACATGATGATGATACTTTTGTAAAAAATATATATACATGTGTATAAGCAGTTGGAAGAAGATTGTAGAGCTGTGCATCAACATATGGATAGTGATTTTCTTTGCACGATTGGATGAAGAATGGAACTTTTTTTTTCTTCTTCTCAATTCTTTCTGGTGTTCCAGGTTTTGGGCATTGAAGTACTGCCTGGAGGAAGTTTCCCTTTGAGCCTTTCTCTGCCTCTGGGTTATTATCTCTTGCCCCTTCATTCCTGAGGAGGGAGAGAAAGTAACTGTGAGAAGGTGTTTGCAGTTGCCTAAGGTGGTGCCTGGCTAGCTTGTGTGTGGGTCCTGTACTCACAACTGTCCACACAGTTGTGAAATAATTAATTATTTCACAACAGGTCTCTTATCAGTCTTAAACTTCATTGTCTAGATACATTGGCTTTTCTTCAGAGTCTTACTAATCAACTAGGGACAAAAGAGACCCATTGAACCATCAGCCCTCAGCCCGAGATGGAAAGCACACGATGGTACAATGACCGTGGTTCAGTCTCCGGAGATGTTCTGCTGTGTTTTTGAACTCAGTCCAAGTTCCTAGGAGGAAAACACCCATCAAATGAGGCTGGCTCCAGAGTGAGCCCGGTCAACAGATGACATCACCGACTCTTCCTTCCCTGCTGGACTTTATTTGGAAGGGATGCAAGAATTGTGCAAGTTAGAATAAACAGAGGTCTGAATCCTCTATTCTGAAGCTTTCCGCCCACCTCCTCCCTGTCACACGCACACAGGCGCACACGCACAGAGGCACACATGCACACCCAGGTGCACACGCATGCACATGCTTTGTGTTTCTGAGTTTAGTTCAGTCCCACAGCCGATCTGTTCTTTGCCTCACGAGGGGAGACTGTCCCCGCAGCTTTTGTACAAGGGTGGGGTGGTGATTCGTTCGCTACTGAGCGTCTTGTGTGAGGGTTAGTTGTTTTTATTTGAACTAGTGATTTAGTCTTATAGGATGTTGTCTGTCCATAACTGATGTCCTGAGATACAGCTGTGAATCTCCCATCGGTTATTTCAATTCATATTTTTACAGATGATTATTGTAACCAGATCATAGGGCTTGTTTATATGCCAATGCCAGTAAGAATGTAAATGTGACCCTTTTCATTAATTTGCTTATTGATCTTTTCTGTTATTGACGATGGCCTTTGGGCTTTGGGGGAGCATTTTAACATAGTTCTGCACATGATGTATGTAAACATGGGCAGGGCCTCAACTGTATGGTCGGGTTCCCTTCCCAACAAGGAACCAACAGGAAGGAAAACTGAGTCAAACCCCCTCTTTGCATGTGGAAACTTGTGGTGTGTCTTTTATTTTTGTGTGTGTGATGTTCCGCGTCTTATTTTTGGCAAGCCAGCTCTGAATCTGTGGTCTGGTAGCCCCGGGCAACCCAAAGTTGAGACAAACAGAGGAAGTGTCGTTACTCACATGTTTCTCTGGCCACCTCATCTGGCGGGACACAGCCAGCTGCTGGCCCTGGACAAGGGGGCACTCCTTGGGGCCCAGTCTGGCTGGGCAGGGGTTGACCTGGCCCCTGTACGAAGCACCTTTGGGTTGTCCCCAAGCCCCCAGGGTCCCTGTCTCTCATCACTTCTCTGCCCTCTTTCTGTAATTGGTTCAAAGTCTGGAATTTATTTCTGGCAGACTTTGTGGTGAAAACTGGGAAGTCTCTGTTTCCTGAAAGCAGCCTGAAGGCCACCTCCCCACCTCCTCCCTGTCACACGCACACTCATGTGCACACGCATGCACATGGGAGACAGGGAACCAGGGAGTCCATCCCAGCCTGGGCGCTCTGCATCCCTGGGGGTTTTTGGAAGTACAAGTAGTTTCACTCTTTCAAAGCCTGCTGGGGGCTTTGCTGACAGGGTATCGTGTGGGGTCTGTAGGAACTTGTGGGACCGGGTTTCTTTGCTTTGGATTAGAATGACAGGAACTCCATCGTAATACTATAAGAAAAGGACTGACAGTGGTGGGAAACTATGGGGGGGAGGGGAAGGGAGGTGGGATTAACGGTAGTCCATATCTGTCTGGGGACGGGAGACACCCCTTATCAACAAGGGTACCTGAATGAAGCATATCTGTATACCTCACCCTTAACTGTACCCCACAATATCAAAATAAAAAATATTGGTACAAAAATAAATAAATAAAAAAGAATGACAGGAACTCTGTTAGTGTTAGTGAAGAATCATTTGTGTTATCTGCTCTGACTGGCAGTTTTTCTACATTTGATTCCTAGTAAAGTGGGGCACGGATTTATCCGTTCCCGATACATTCCATTTGGTAGGAAAATTGTTTTCATCATGGTGTCCCGGATCTGGGGGTGCCCGGGAGGCAAAAAGTCTGTGTTTATGTCTGTGGCCAGAGGGCTCTCTGATTCTTCCGGCTCGAGCATTTTCTCTTATCTTACGATCAGTGCCTACTTGCTGTGTGTGTGTATATGTGAACAGCACAGACTTGTTTTGCTCATTTGGGTTGTATTCCGTTTTATGCAGAAGACTTATGCTAGATGAGTGACTCAAAGCTCCTTGCCTTTTTCGGGGCCCTGGGGCATCCGCCTTCCTTCTCTCAATAAACTCCTTTGTCGGTCTCTTCCCACGCCCTCTTATTCTTCATTGGAACCCTCTGCCTGAGCCTGCTGTGGAGGGGGGTGCTGCTTGTCACCCCACCAGGCGGCACTGGAAGGTGCTGGAACATTTGGAGATTATTAATTCTGTGCCAGGATTTGTGCCAAGCGGCTGTATGTCCTCAAGGCGGTCCTGGTAATTTCAGTTTGTCTATCATGCTTCTATAGACCCTTCTGTTGTAAGCCCTTTGTGAATACTATTTCAGAACGACCCCGTGGGTAAGCACTGTTATGATGTCCACTTCACAGATTAGACATCTGAGGTCCAGAGAAGGTCAAGGATCCTGAAGGTACACAGCTAGTGGGTGGCAGACCTGGGGTGTAAACTCAGGCTATTGGATGCTAGAGTTTGTGCTTTTTAACCCCTAGACGGTGACATAGGCACTATTGACATTCATGATTTTTAGCCGGGGAAACTGAGGCACTAAGGAGTTAAGTACCTTGCCCAGGGTCAGTGGCAGGGCCAGGATTCAAGCCCAGACAGGTGAGCCCTGAGCCACTGCTGTAGATGCCCTGTGTCTTTTCGTCGTGTTCCCCTGTTTCCAGCAAGTTCAGAGCAGACAGGGCGCTGGGCACTGCTCTCACACACAGTTTCTTCTGGCTCTTCAGCATTCCTTTCATGAGCGAGGGAATGTGTCAGCCCAGCTTTTCGGATGGGGAGTTGAGGCCCCATTGTCTGAGCTGGGCATTTGAGAGCCTTCCGAGAGCAGGTCGACTGTGGGGCCAGGAGAAGTGAGTGACTTCCCGGGCCTGCGGAATGCTTAGAGGAATTCCAGAATCGACAGCTCCCTGGAAGCCAAGTTTGCGTTTCTCCCACCAGAGGAGGGAGATGAGATGCCTTAAACGTGGCTTCTTTTCAGGCGGCCCAGTTTTAGAATGCCTGTCTTGTTACAGGAAACAGAAATGTCGCCCCACACTCAGCCAGCGATTTCAACATCTCCTGGAGACATTCTGCACAGACCTGAAGTTGGAAGCTTTGCTTTGTGAGGAGTTTGGCTGGGATTTTCACCTCTGGCTCTCCTTGCCTTCTCCCCAGTCCCGATTTCGTCATCCTGCTTCGGGGATGGCATTTCCTGTTCAGTGCCTGTTCGTGAACATAAACATAGAGTGTGGGACAGAGCACAGCTTCTCCCTGTCCCCGGAGTGTGGGACTCGGGGACCTGGGCCTGGGGGCCTGGGCTGATGCCAGATCTGTTGGATTGCCAAATGAGGCAGCCTTGGCTGGAATCATCTTGGGGCCTGGGAGAGGTGTGGAGGGTGCCAGACCTAGGATGTTGGATGTAGCCATTTAATCATGTTCTTGGGACACTGTCAGTAACTTCTTCGCACAGCTGGTTGATCTGATCTCGCGTGTATGGCTCTGTCTCCTGGTTTCTTGTGGGAAGGTGGCCATTTTTCTCAGCTAGACATTGTGGTACAGTGAAAAGAGCTTTGTGTTTCATCCCCTTAAGTAGCAAGCAAAGAAAATGGAAGTACCAGCATTGCCTGAGGTGACATCCTGATGCGTTGCTGGTGGCGGAGTGAAGGGTGTTGGTTTTGGAATGCAATGTGGCCGTCTGGATTAAGAACCATAGTCCAGCAAGGAATCTCAACTCCAGGACTCCGGAGAAAATTGTTCAAAATAAGGGGAAAGTTATTTGCGTGAATGTGTCCGTGAGCAAATTATGTGTCGTAGAGGAAAACTGGAGGAAACCTGTAGGTTTTTCTTTTGGGAAATGGAAGTAGAATGATAGAATCTACTATTATTCCGAATGATGTTAGATTCCCCCAAGAAGAGCCTCATTAAACAGTGAATTATGAAGACTATATTAAGTCAACATAGTACAAAGAAATAAAAAACCCTGCTTTTAAAAGTGAGCACACTGTGTGATTACACCCACATAAAATGTATGTATGTCACAGATCTAGAAGATAACATAGACAAAGATGAGTAGGAATGATCTGGATGGTGAGGTTATAGGTAATACATTTTCCTGTTATAAAACCCACTAAGGGAAATGGTACAGATTTGAGATTCAGACCTGAATTTAATTCTGGTGTTGCCACATCTGATTATGTTATCTTTTAGCAACTCTTGGGGAAAAAAACATTTTGGGGACTCAGATTCTTCTAAAATGATAGACTGATTTCTGAGGGTCCCTAAATCAACCCGATTCCAGCAACGATTAGTTTCTTCAAGTAGAATCTGCCAGACTTGTTTACATCCGTAAGTCAGACTCTTGGGCAGCTGGTAGCGTCATCGGGCACACCCCATTAAAAGTCCTCAAAGCACTTCTGTTGGGTAAGCATTGCTCCTGCAGATTTGTGCTCACGACTCACAACTTGGTGTAAAACCTTCCTCACAGACCATTCTCGACTGGGCGCAGCTCTCCTCCTTGGGTGGAGAGCAGACACCCGAGTCCTTGTTTCCAAGCAGAGCCGTTCCTGGTGCAGTGGGGCCACGTGGGACCCAGTTGACTCTGGAGGGCCCGTTGTTGGGATGTTGGCCCGTGCTGCCCACACATGGACTCGAGGGCTTCCTCCTCCTCCCCACGCCTCTTTCCATGAGTCAGGGAGGGAATTTCTGCCTGTCGTCTGGCTCTTAAAGGATTTACGCGTTATGAATGACCCTTCACCACCCCACACAGATTTCATCAGCCTGGCCTTTGATCTTGGATGCAAGAAACCCCTGTACCAGTTACACCCAGCCTCAAAGCAAAGGGATTTTATGAGGTGCCGAAATGTTGACGAGCTCTTTATCTGATGCTCTAAACTGGCCTTTGCTAAAGCACATCCCAGCACATCCATTCTCCGTTCTCCTCTTGGCCCCCTGGGTTAAGTTCATTAGCTGCCCACTTAGTTAAGTTCATCAGCTGCCCACTTAGTGAACCTGTTGAGTGTTTTCCATGACAGAGGAGGGCTTAGGGATGGAAAGTTGAGGGAACTCCTTCGTAGAAATACCCAGAAGGTGGTGGCGGTTGTGTTCTAGAACAGGCCAGGCTGCCAGGCGCTCCTGGTTGAGGGTTTGAGCTCCTGAGTTACTGTCTACACAATAGCAGGTGAGTCACACACTCTGCATCTGTGAGGCAAAGGTCATAAACCTGTCTTGCCTGTCCTGTTCAGGTAAGGTACCTGATGGCACTTTGTGCACTGCTAAAAGAACTGGACCTATATGGGGTTGATATTATTGCTACCAAATAAGGACAAGCAGGGGTTTGAAATGACAAAGTGTCTTAACTGTCCCGTTCCCATTTTTGAAACTTTCTGAAGGGGAGAGGTGGCCATGTTTTTCTCAAGTGGGGACTGGGATTGTGCCTGTGTTCATTGTGAAAATGAGACGAAAAGCCAAGGACGACGACTCCAAAATGGCCTTTAGAATCTGAAGTCAGAGTGCACTTGGAGGCCAGGCCTTCTCTCGGCCCTGTTCCCCATCTCTCCTTCCCCACCCTGGGTGTCCAACTCTGGTTCCTGGTGTCCCAGGGTCGTTTTCCAGAAACCTGGAAGGAATGGCCATCCTCATCCCAAGGACCCAGGCCACAGGAACGGAAGTCTGGTGGGCAGGGGCATGGGCTGCAGGTGCGGGCCATTCCAGGTGCCCCCTGGCAGCTTCGGGATGAGCAGGAGCTGTCAGCAATGAGGTCCACCCGCTTCCGCTGCTCTCCCTGGGACCTGCCTGAGGCTCAAAGGCCCTCTCCCTCAAATTCATCCGCCAGGCAGTGCTGAGGCCAGGACTGCCCTTGAGGACCACTCAGCACCAAGGGATGGGGAGGAAGGGGATCAGGAGAAAGAGAGGAAGGTGGCAGGAGGGAGGAGAGTAGGACAGGCAAGAGCAGGGACTGAGAGCCCATGCAGCCCAGGCGGGGAGGGGCCTGTCGCTCCTCTGTGCAAAACCCCAGCTCAGGACCCTTCTGAGTTCACGTCGGATGTGTGAGTGGCGTCTGATGAAACAGGGAAGAGCTCCCGGGGCACCAGCATGGAGCGTGTGGACAGAGGAGGGGAACTGGGGAAAATTCTTCTAAGACGTACGAGGTGAACTTCCGAAAGGGCCATCGCGAAGCTGGGCGGGCGGGTGAGGAAGGGCAGGGCTGGGGCACGCCAGGGCAGCTCCAGGGCACCAGCAGGGTGGAGGCCAGTGTGCAGTGGCCCGAGAGGGAACGGGAGGTGAGAAAGCCGGGTGTCAGCACCTTCGGCTCCCTCCAGCGCTCGAGGGCAGAAGAGGGGCAGGACCGGGGCGGCAGCCCGAGGACCAAGCAGAACCATTTCAGATGTGCACTCCTGATTACAGGCTGAGCCACCGCTGAGGTGAGTGGATTGCCTGAGCCCGCAGGTTCGAGACCCGCCTGGGCAGTGAGACCTCATCTCTACAATAAAATCAAAAAATTAGCCAGGCGTGGTAGCGCGCGCCTGTAGTTCCAGCTACTCGGAAGGCTGAGGCGGAAGGATCGCCGGAGCCCAGCAGGTCGAGGCTGCGGTGGCTGGGAGCGGCCACTGCACTCCAGTCTGGGCGACGGAGTGAGACTCCAACTCAAAAAACAAAACAAAACAGATGTGCACTCGTTTTTTGTTTTTTTTTGAAGTCAGGGGCTCCTTCTGCCACTCAGGCTGGAGTGCAGTGGCATGATCGTGGCTCACCGCAGCCTCGACTTCCTGGGCTCAGGCGATCCTTCTGCCTCAGCCTCCAAGTAGATGGGACTACAGGTGTACCACTACGCCCTACTAATTAAAAAAAAAAATTGTTTTTGTAGAAACGAGGTCTTGCTGTTTCGCTTAGGCTGCTCTTGGGCTCAGGCAATCCTCTTGCCTCAGCCTCCCAGAATGCTGGGATTACTGTGCTTGGCCCCTGTGCACCATTTAATGTGTTTTCCTCTTCTTCAACTGACTGTTGACTTATTAAGGACACAGTTTCAATCTTCCACCTCTTATCTATCATCAGGTCACTTCAGGAGGTTGTTTGCTTAATAAATACGATTTAGTCCGCCTTGCCTTGGCCCCGGTCCTCACCAGATTCTGGCTTCATCGTTCCATGGGGCTTCCTGGATGCTGAATGATAACTGGTTTATATGAAGAGGCCTGTTTCGTTTTAAAGGTGAAATTGCATTCGAGAAAGAAGAGGATGACTCAGGTGCCTCGGGGCTTGAGCAGTGAAGGCCATTGTTCGTTGGCCTGCAGCTCCTAGGCTAAGGACTGGCTTTCCTGTGTGTTTATTGGCTTGGATCACTTGCTTTGGTTACAATATAGGAAGGGAGAAGACTGCATTTTTTTTTTTTTTTTTTGAGTTGGAGTCTCACTCTGTCGCCCAGGCTGGAGTGCAGTGGATGCTCCTGGCCACCGCAGCCTCAACCTGCTGGGCTCCGACGATCCTTCTGCCTCAGCCTTTCAAGTAGCTGGAACTACAGGCGTGCGCTACCACGCCTGGCTAATTTTTGATTTATTGTAGAGACAGGGTCTCGCCAAGTTGCCTGGGCGGGTCTTGAACCCCTGGGCTCAGGCAATCCACTCGCCTCGGCCTCCCAAAGTGCTGAGATGACAGACTGAGCCACCGAGCCCGGCCAAAGATTGCATTTCACGTCTCAATTAACCACCCCTCTTGCTCTCTTTGGAGCACCCGTCCCAGGGTCAGATTCCACCCCTGCCGGCCAACAGCTGCACTGGCCAAGGCCTCATAACGGACCACCATCCTGAGTTCCACCAAGGGCCTTGCCTGGTGGAGGTTCAGGGGGTCTGGATGTCGTTCAGTGTCCCTAGGCCGGGCCCTCTGCCCGCTGCATTTTAAGTAACGTGAGTGGGCGACTTAATCTCACTGTCCCTCAGTTCATTCAGTTGAAAACTAGGCCAGCTCTGGCACCGACCTCAGGGGGCTGTTGTGAGCATTAAATGAGAGAATCCATGGAAGATTCTTAGAATAGCATTAGACACATAGGAAGAATGAATGCGTTTGCATTTTTACTATTACTCTCATTTTTCAGTAAATGTGGGTTGCACATACGTTCCAGTTAGTCACTGTTTGTTTGTTTTGAGTCAGGGTCCTGTTGCCCAGGCTGGAGTGTCGTTACACCATCACAGCTCACTACAGCCTCAACCTCCTGGGCTCAGGCAATCCTCCCGCCACAGCCTCTTGAGTAGCTGGGACTGCAGGTGTGCGCCACTACGCCAGGCTAGTTATTTTGATTTTTTTCTTAGAGACTAGGTCTTACTGTGTTACCCAGGCTGGTCTTGAACTCCTGGGCTCAAGTGATCCTACCACCTCAGCCTCCTAAATTGCTGGGATTACAAGCGTGAGCCACCGCGCCCAGCCTATACAAACTGTGGTTTATATGTGGGAGTTCTCCTTACAAAATACCTGAACTTTGCCTTTCTGCTGGTGTTTATGGACACATCTGCGTGACAATCACTCCTCAAGCATTTTCTGTACTTACTCATTCACACCTCTCCAGACCCCTGAGAATTAAGTGTCCGCCCCATTTTGCAGTTAAGGAGTCTGAAGCTCAGAGTTTGAATTTCTTGCCCACAATTGCTGGATGACAAGTGATAGAACTGTCCCGGGTTTTTCTTTTTTTTCGTTTTTTTCTTTTGAGTTGGAATCTCATTCTAACGGCCAGCCTGGAGTGCAGTGGCACGCTCCCAGCCACCACAGCCTCGACCTGCTAGGCTCCAGCGATCCTTCCACCTCAGCCTTCCAAGTAGCCGGGACTACAGGGGCACACCACCACACCTGGCTAATTTTTGATTTATTATAGAGACGAGGTCTCGCCAAGTTGCTCGGGCTGGTCTCGAACCCGTGGACTCAGGCGATCCACTCGCCTCAGGCTCCCAAAGTGCTGGGATGACAGACTGAACCACCAAGCTTGACCTCGTCCTGGTTTTTTCACTGCTGTCTCTTCTTCTTGGGATACCCCTTAAATCCTCAGGGACAAGTGCTTTCTCTTTCCTTTCTGCCTTTTTTTTCTTTTTTTGAGTTGGAGTCTCACTCCGTCGCCCAGACTAGAGTGCAGTGGCCGCTCCGGGCCACCACAGCCTCGACCTGCTGGGCTCCGGCGATCCTTCCGCCTCAGCCTTCAAAGTAGCTGGAACTACAGGCGTGCGCTACCACACCCGGCTAATTTTTGATTTATTGTAGAGATGAGGTCTCGCCAAGTTGCCCAGGCGGGTCTCGAACCCACGGGCTCAGGCAATCCACTCACCTCAGCCTCCCAAAGGCGTGGGATTACGCTGAGCCACTGAGCCTGGCTTGTTTTCTTTTTCTTTTTTCTTTTTTTTTTTGAGTTGGAGTCTCACTCTGTTGTCCAGAGCAAAACCATGTTATCCTAACTGGCAGGCGGGGCTCACAAAAGGCTCTTATCTCTCCACTGACAAAAGCCATTCCCTGCCCGCTTGATGAGGTCACCCAGCATTTTGCAGGGGAGATCCAGCTTGGGAAAGCCACGTAGATAATCCACCGGGAGTGTGTGCCGTCGGCTCCCTGATGGTTTGCTTTTAATTCAAGTCAATTCATTTGTCTCTGATGAAAAAGGGAGAGGCCGATGCCCACACAGTTAAAAGTAGGGAACGAGGCTGGAGAGTGAGGCCTTGGCTATTTGGAGTCAGAGCCTGGAGATGGACGGTTTCGATAGAGTAAATAGCCCCAGAGAACAAGGGGGGGTGTCTGCCCTGGGAGCAGTGGAAGTTTCAAGATCTCCCTTCTGTGCCACTGTGTCTGAGCCATTGGAGGGGCTGCCCCCCCACCAACGGATCCCTTGGTGATGACTTTTCTGGCCTCCTGTGTGTTTTAATTTCGAAGGGCCGCTTGAAAACGAATCAGAAACACCGCTGCCGTCCAACCCTTTAAAAACTTGGAGTATTGGATTGTACCAGTGTCGCCTTCTGGTTTCGAAGTTAGGCAAGATGTTTCCGTGGGGGAAGCTGGGCAAAGGGTGGGGGCTTTCTCTGTATCATTTCTTACAGCTGCGTGTGAGTCTACAGTGATCTTTTTGCAATTATTATTATTATTATTATTTTTGAGTTGGAGTCTCACTCTGTTGCTCAGACTGGAGTGCAGTAGCACGCTCCCGGCCACCATAACCTCAACTTGCTGGGCTCCGGCGATCCTTCTGCCTCAGCCTTCCAAGTAACCAGAACTACAGGCACCCACTACCACGCCCGGCTCATTTTTGATTTATTGTAGAGACGAGGACTCGCCAAGTTGCCCGGATGGGTCTCGAACCCATGGGCTCAGGCAATCCATTTGCCTCAGCCTTCCAAAGTGCTGGGATTACAGGCTGAGCCACCAAGCCCAGCCAATATTATTATTTTTATTATTATTTCGAGTTGGGGGGTCTCACTCTGTCGCCCAGGGTGGAATGCAGTGGCACAATCACGATGATTACTGCTCATGGCAACTTTGACCTCCTGAGCTCAGGCAAGCCTTCCACTTAGCATCTCCAGTAGCTGGAACTACAGGTGTGCACCACCATGCTCAGCTAAAAAAAAATTTTTTTGTGGAGGTGAGGTTTTGCTATGTTGTTCAGCCCAGTCTTGAACTCCTGGGCTCAAGCAATCCTCCCACCTTGGCCTCGCAAAGTACTGGAATTACAGGCATGAGCTACCACGCCTGGCCTAATTATTATTATTTGAGTTGGAATCTCAATCATCATCCAGGCTGGAGTACAGTGACACAGTCACAGCTCACTGCAACCTCAACCTCCTGGACTCAGGCAGTGATGAGATGGAGTCTCACTGTATTGCCCAGGCTGGTCTCGAACTCCTGGGCTTATGCTCTCTCCTTGGCTTCCCAAAATGCCGAGATTACAAGTGTGAGCCACCATGCCCAGCAATGATTTTTTTTTTGAGTTAGAGTCTCACTCTGTCACCCAGACTGGGGTGCAGTGGCCGCTGCCAGCCACCGCAGCCTCGATCTGGTGGGCTCCGGCGATCCTTCCGCCTCAGCCTTTTTTATTTAAAAAAATGTAGGGTCTTTTACAGACTCTAAAGGAATCTTACATTTGAATTTTCAATAAGCAATTTATTTACTTTGGCAATATCACAAACACATAAAACTAGGATACCAAAACCACTCGAGGCAAGAAAGAGAGGAACGGTAGATAGTGATTCATGCTGCAGTGTGGATGAGCCTTGAACACATTATGCTAAGTGAAAGCAGCCAGACACAGAAGACCGCATGTTACATGATTCCATTTATATGAAATATCCAGAATAAGCAAATCTATAGAGACAGAAAGTAATCAGTGCTGCCAGGGGCTGGGAGTACCAGGGGTAGGAGGGATTGACTGCCAGCGGGTACTGGCTTTCTTTTTTGGATAGCGTTCTAAAATTAGATTGTGGCAATGGTTGTAAAGCTCTGTGAATGTACTAGAAACCATTGAATGGTACCCTTTAAATGAGTGAATTGCGTACTATGTGAGTTATATCTCAATAAAACTGTTTTTAAAAGTAGGGCCCCTTGAGGGTTTTAATAAATGTGAGGCTTTGGGAAGTAGCTGGTATTGTCAGGTTAAGTACTCTCAGAGACTGCCTGTAACTTGCAGATTTAGGCCACCATCCTGGGGCACGTTCTCTGGCTCCCTCATGCATCAGATTCACGGGACTGTTTGCAAACCTTCACCCTGAGGGAGTGAAAACCTATGTGTGTCAGATGTTTTGCCAGGCGCTTTTACCTACACTTTTTTTTTTTTTTTTGATTCAGAGTCTCACTCCGTCGCCCAGGCTGGAGTGCAGTGGCAAGCTCACGGCCACTCCAGCGTCGACCTACTGGGCTCCGGCAATTGTTCCGCCTCAGCCTTCCAAGGAGCCAGAACTACAGGCGCACACTACCACACCTGGCTCATTTTTGATTTGTTGTAGAGAGGAAGTCTTGCCAAGTTGCCCGGGCTGGTCTCGAACCCGCGGGGCTCAGGCAACCCACTCGCCTGGGCCTCCCAAAGTGCTGGGATGACAGGCTGAGCCATGGAGCCCGGTCACACTTTTTGATGAAAACTTCTTGCATAAAAAAGAGGTTTCATGGTAGGCAGTTTCATGCCTATGGTTTTTTGTTGTTGTGGTTTGTGTTTTGCTAAGATAGTGAATTTTATTTTTAATTTATATTTTTTTAAATTTTAGATTCAGGGGTACAAGTGTATGTTTGCTACATGGGCATACTGTGTATAGGTGGGGCTTGGGTTTCAGGTGACCCCATTCCTTAGTTAGTGACCATTATCCTCAGTTGGGGACTTCTGAAACCTTCCCCTCCTGCCTTCCTTTGTTTAATGTCCCCAGTGTCTATTAGTTCCATCTTTATGACCTTTTAGCCCCCACAAATGAATGAGAACATGCGGTGCTTGGTTTCCTGTTTCTGGGTTGGTTCCCTTAGGATGACGATGTCCACTTCCATCCATGTTGCTGCAAAGGACATGATTTCATTCTTTTTATGGCTGTGTGGCTTTCCACGGTGTCTGTACACCACATTTCTTTATCCTGCCTGACGCTGATGGACACGTAGGTCAGCTCTGTGACTTTGCTCTTGTGAAGGGTGCTGCAATGAACATACGAGTGCTGGTGTCTTTTTTGATGTCATGATGTATTTTTCTTTGGATAGACACCTAGCAGTGGGATTGCTGGGGTCTATTTTTAGTACTTCGAGAAATCTCCATACTGTTGTTCATAGAGGCTGAACTCTTTTACAGTCCCACCATCCGTATACGTGCGTTCCCTTTTCTCCTCTTCTGCACCAACGTCTGTCTTAGACTTTTCAGTAATAGCCTTTCTGACTGGTGGAAGAGGATAACTTATTGGGGTTTTAATTTGCAGTTCTCTGATGATTAGTGATGTTGACCATTTCTTCATGTTTGCTGTCATGCCTGGGGTGTGTGTGTGTGTGTGTGTGTGTGTGTGTGTGTGTGTGTGTGTGTGTGTGTGTATGCCAGTGTGTGTGTGTGTTAGTGTGTGAGTCGGGGTCTCAGTCTGTTGCCAAGGCTGGAGTGCAGTGGCACGATCATAGCTCACTACAGCCTCGACCTCCTGGGCTCAGGCGATCCTTCTGCCTCAGCCTCCTGAGCAGCTGAGACTACAGATGTGCACCACCATGCCCAGCTAATTTTTTGGATTTTTTTTTTCTAAAGACAAGGTCTCGCTGTGTTGTCTAGGCTGGTCTCAAATGCCTAACCTCAAGCAGTCGCCCCAGCTCAACCTCCCAAAGGACTGGGATTACACATGTGACCCCCCGTGTCCCGCTCTTTCATGCCTGTGCCTTATAGATAAATAAATGGAGGTCCCCCAGACTATTCACAGCAAGGGAGTATGGCGGCAAGACCCAGCACTTGGGGCTCTTTGGCCTCTTTGACCCCCCCGCAAGCTCATCTTCTTTTTTGCTCTTGGTGGATAGCTGGGTTGGTGAGCTTGCCCTCCTGCAGGGACTGATAGCTTAGAAAGGTCACGGCGAAAAGGCCTGTGAGGTCTGGACAAGCCATTTTGAAGCTTCTGTTTTTGTGGGGACTCGGCTCCCTCCGGAAGTCATGGTGACATTCTGCCCTGTTCTTTTCCCAGGAGAGCGTCAGTGGAAAGAACTGTGGGAAAACATGTGGAGACCTTCCAGAGACACGTTTCTGAGTGTCGTTAGCTCTTAGAGGAAACATGTTTATTTCCCTGAAGTGTTCGGCTGTGTCTGGGTCCTGAGATTTTGAGGGTTCATAACTCCAGGAGCCAGTTTTGGGGGTGGAAGGGGCCTGCGGGATTGCATCCTGGGACCCTGGTAGTTTTTGTAAGTGATGCTGCTGTTGTGAACAGCGAAGGGAGGTGGAGGGAGGAGTCCACGGGAAGAGATTTGCCCTCAGGTAGTGAAGCTCAGAGTGGGCCAAGGCAGACTCAGTAGCTCCTGGGTTGCTGATCAGATGCAGAAATGCAGATGACCGTGTCCCAGCCTGGGCCTGCAGAGTCAGAAACTCTGGGGTGAGGTCTGGTAACCTATGTTTTTTTTTCTTGAGTTGGAGTCTCACTCCGTCACCCAGGCTGGAGTGCAGTGGCACACTCAGGGCCACCCCAGCGTCGACCTGCTGGGCTCCAGCGATCCTTCCAAGTAGCCAGAGCTACAGGCATGTGCTACCACACCCGACTCATTTTTTGATTTTTATTGTAGAGATGAGGTCTCGCCAAGTTGCCTGGACTGGTCTCGAACCATGGGCTCAGGCAATCCGCTTGCCTCGGCCTCCCAAAGTGCTGGGATGACAGCTGTGTTTTAATAAATGTTCCGCATCATTCTTTTACACCCTGGAGTCTGAGGAGTCCAGCACCAGGTGATCCGACACACCCTCGGGATTTGGGCTCATGGGTCCTGTCACCAGTCTGAGGTTGTCCTTTGTCCGAGGGTGAGTGGGACACAGCAGCCTTCGGTGTCGTGCTCGAGCCTTGGGGTGGAAACGAGCGTCCTGCATGTTGTAGCCTCAGATTTCAGAAGGGAAGGAAAGCTTACGGAGCATGTGGGCTTTTGAAAGATAAAGTTTTTTCTTCTCGTAAAAAATTTTAAGGGGACCATTTGCCACCATATATTAAAGTGTATCAGAAAGCTGGTATGTTTAGGACTGACAGAAAGAGAGAAAAATAGCTCAGAACAGAACCTGGTATCTGAAGGATGTGCAAAAATTTAAAATGCTACTAGATATTTTATCTAATAATATTAAAGTTTTTTTTAAGGTTACCATAAATCATTGGGTGAAAGGATTATTCAATAACTGTGAGCATGCGGGTCTTAGTATCAGTAGTACTTGTCCTTCTGAGAAGAGATTTTGTTTTTTTAAGCCCAAAGGAAATAGATGTGCTGACCTTATCAGGCTCCCTTGTTTACATTGGCTAGGGAGCCTAACTCTAAATTTAGCCAATGTGTAAGGCTAAATGTTATGTGTTTATCTACGCAGTCTATTTATCTACACACACACACACACACACACACGTGCACACACTATACAAAGGGGGACCCCAAAAACCTGGAATTTATTTATAAAATATTTATTCTTACATGTTTAAACTTCAATCACCTTCGAAGTCCTTTCCGTTTGATGCCATACACCTACCGAGATGTTTTTTCCACTGCCCAAAACAGGTTTTGAACTCATTGATTCTGTTGCCTTTTAGTGCTTCTGCTGTTTTTTTTGGTTCATCTCTTCCACATCGGCAAAACATTTCCCTTTGAAGACTTTTTTAATCTGGGGAAACAAAAAAAATCGCTCAGGGCGAGCTCAGGTGAATAGGGAGGGTGGGACACGGGGATCATGCCTTTTTTTGACCAAAAACTGCTGGATACTCAGCACAGTGTGGGCAGGTGCGCTCATAAATTACCCACTATGAAATGGACAAACGTGTTGAAAGAATCTCAAAAAAAAAAAAAAAATCACTGAAACTGAACGCAGCCTCTTACAACAGTGCTAGTTGGTATCTTTATGGGTTTCATTCTTTTTTTTTTTTTGAGTTGGAATCTCACTCTTTTGTCCAGGCTGGAGTGCAGTGGCATGCTCAGAGCCACCGCAGCCTCGACCTACTGGGCACAGGCGATCTGATCCTTCTGCCTTAGCCTTCCAAGTAACTGGAATTACAGCTATGCACCACCATGCCTGGCTAATTTTTTGATTTACTGTAGAGATGAGGTCTTGCCAAGTTGCCGAGGCTGTTCTTGGACTCAGGCAATTCACCCAAAGTGCTGGGATTACAGGCATGAACCACTGCACCCAGCCACCCTGATGGGTTTCTAGAGCACTTACCTAGTAGGGGAAGCCTGTACTACCCTCATATATGCAAATGTATTTCACACACACACATATATACACATATAAACACACATATATATACATGCCTCATTCATGGTCTCATTTATGTTCCTTCTGCTTCATTTTTTATCCTATTTCTGGTTCATCGAACCTTTTTGAATTTTTATATCTTTATAAACTTAAAAATTTTTCGGGGGAAGAAGATGGACTATAATAAATACGTAGAATAGCCCAGGCATGGTGGCTCACACCTATAATCCCATCATTTTGGGAGGCAGAGGTGAGAGGGTCAATTGAGCCCATGATTTGAGACCTGCCTGGGCAACATAGTGAGACCTCGTGTCTGTAAAAAATTAGCCAGGTGTAGTGGCTCTCGCCTGTAGTTCCAGCTACTCGGAAGACAGAGGCAAAAGGATCCCTTGATCTCAGCAGTCCAAGAGTGCAGTGAGCCATGATCTCATCACTGCACTCTTGCTTGGGCAACAGAGAGACCCTGTCCCTTAAATAAAAAAAGGAACGGAATGAATTTCCGATGGGGGACCTGGATATGCCTGGGAGTTGGGTGGGTCAGAGGGGTTGAGGTGGCCATTTGGTCATTGGTGGTGAGGGGTCAGGAACACAGAGTATGTTGGAGAGGTCAGCCAGGACCAGATGTGGCTGGACCAAGGGGAGGCATTTGAATTTTACTCTAAAGACGATGAACAGCTATTTAATCAGGAAATAGCATCTGGTTAAATGTTTAAGAAGATCCTTCTAGCTGCTTTTGAAGGATGATTTGGGGAGATGAAGCCAGGATAGTGGCTAGGGCGATTCTGTCCAAACGGATTGTTACAAAGTGTTTTTTGGTTTTCTGGGGGTGGGGTGGCATGCAATTTAGGAAGAAAAATGAAAGTTATTTTGTCAGGGTTTATATGTTAGCATTTTACTGGTGAAGAGGGCTTACATTTAAAACGTACATCATTTTTGCTTTTATTTGATAATATCATATTACAGATATCAGATGAGTGTGCACCCATTTAATTATATGGACTGATATCTATAAACAAGTGAATTTTGTCAAAGGAAAATTTAGTTTAGATGGCCGTATTTCTGACATATATGAAGCCAAGCCCGGGTGGTCAGAGTTTAGCAGCAGCTGCAAGATTTGATCCCTTTTAGAAATCTGAGCTCACCAGCGGTGCCTGGGCTGGCGTTTTCCTAGATCAGAACTGCTTACCTGGGTGTACAAAACCTAATATTTTATTTGGGAGGAATGATTCATTGCCTTAGGCGTCTAGAGTCCTGGGTTTTATCTTTACTGTTGCACAAACTCGACTTGACCTTGGACAAATCATTTCATTTTGTGTTTTAGCGCTTCTGTGCAGAAGATGAGTAATGCTAGTCCTGGGTAACCTCCCATCGTCATGCTAACTGCATGAGAGCTCTCCAAGACTTAGGAAAGACCACAGCAGGTGCAAAGGCCCTGGAGTGAGAGGAAACAGGTTGTTATAGTAGGAATTGAAAGGTGCCCTTGTAGCTAGAGAGCAGAATGCCAGGGAGAGATGGTCCAGGGTCATGTTGTAGAGATAGGCCAGGACCAGGCTAAGAAGGGTCTTGCAGACCTTGTTGGGGACTTTTTATCTTGGGGACACCAATCGGGGGATGGGGGTTAGGGTTCAGAAACTACCTACGGGGCACAATGTTCTCTATCGGGGGAATGAACCACCTGAGACCCAGTCCTCACCACTACACAATATGTTTATGTAATGAATATGTGTGTGTATCCCTTGAATCTAAAATTTAAAAAAAAAAAAAACAAAAAAACAACTTTACCTGAAGAGCAAGGGAAGCCATTGGAGGATTTACATAAGGGGCTGTCATATGGTTGATTCTCATAATAAATGAGATATGCTGGGTAATATCCCTATTTTAAGCCAGCACAGAAATTTAGGGCAGTGGCAATTAAAGAGTTTACCCAAGGCCCCTTACAGGTAAATGGTAGAGAGCCACAAAACAATCTCAGGTCATCCTGAGTCCAGAGTCCTTTATTCTCCATATCAGCCTGCCTCGGTAATAATAATACAGCAATGGCTACAGTTTAAAAATGCTTTGAACTCTTAAGACGAAAGATTTCTCTTAAATGACAAAGTGGCATTATGCTGCCGAAATGTGAGCAGTAACGAGAGAGCAGGCATGCCCAGGGACTTTTGAAAGGCTGGGTCTGTGTGGCTGGGTTCCAGCACCTTCCAGTTTCTTGCCATCTGGTGGGGGGCGTCCCACCAGCTGCTGTCAACAAAAAGAAAGGTTTGGCTGCTCTGGCCAGCCAATCGACACAGTCCTTGTCCATAAGGACTCATTGTCTGTGGAAGGCACCCAAGACTTTCAGGGATTTTGAGCTGGGAAATCAGATCTGGGCGGTTCATGCGTGGTTTCACCGGAGCCATCGTTCAATGCCAAGTTTCTGCTTTCTCCCTCTTGGGCGGTCATCTGGCTCAAGTGGATCCTCAGAAGCGGGTTGTAGAGATCACCACCTTGATTTCAAACCCGAGAAGCCTTATTCAGGGTTCAGGTGGGAAAAAACACCAGCCGGCCCGTGGCCCTCGAGGCTGTGGGCGATGACACCAGATGTCTGTTTCTTCCTAGTTGACCATGTGGTTCCAGAACCTGGGACGAGCCTGCTGGCCGCCTTTGACCAGTGGCGGGAATGGGCCGACAGCAAGTCTTGCTGCGACTACTCTTTGCACGTGGACATCACTGAGTGGCACAAGGGTATCCAGGAGGAGATGGAGGCTCTGGTGAAGGACCACGGTAGGTCACGCTGACTCAGTTTACCCTCTGCGGTGCTTCCGTTCCAGTTCATAAATGGGCACAGCTCTGGGAAGAAATGCTCTGGGATCAAGGCTTCTAGATCCCTTTCACGCCTCGTGCCCGTGCCTGTCCCTAGCAAGGAGAGAGGGCTTTGGCCGCACCTGGTGTTCATGGGAGGTGGCCCTTCCCAGGGCAGTAACACAAGCTTTCATTGATAAGAGATTATGAGCTCTATGGCCGGGACCTGTTCTTATGTGACAGCTGCTCGCAGCTTATTGGTTTGAGGGAACTGGTCTCTGTAGGCAGGTCGGGAGGTGGAGGCTGCCAAGATAGTGACTTGTCCTCAAGGGATAACAAATGCACGTCCCAGTGAGCATTCAGCAGGCTTTGGAGAGTTCGCCAGAGTCTTGAGTGTTGGGTGGTCTCTTCCCACAGACCTGGAAGAATGAAGGGTAAATTTGAGGACGATGAGATACTTCACACCTGAGACAACCTGGAGGGTCTTTATGGTTCCATAGAATTCTTTGGAGAGCAAAATTCCAAGGATTGGAAGAATTCACAGGGAGGCTGGAGGAATCTTTACCACCTCGTGATGTCTCAGGGACTCTCGTCAACCCGAAACCCCCGCAGTTTGGGTGATAGAGCTAGACCACATCGTCTTCCTGGGTCTGTTTGGGTTTTAACTGGAGCCTAGATTTTGGGGGTCAGTTGTTGACCTCATTGGATCTGAACTTTCAAGGAAACATTTATTGGCTTTAGGGACCGGGAACTTCTAGGCTCAGAAGCACCATGTGCTGTGAATAACATGGCAGGAGGGAAATCTAGTCATGGATAGATAGGGTAGAAAACCCCTAGAATGAACAACTAGAATCTTAGATTTATTTCTTTGTTCTTTCACAGCCTAGCTGTGTGAACTTGGGTACATCACTTAAATTTTATAGGTCGCAATTTTCAAGAAATTTCTCATATCAGTGTATTGGGCTAGGTGTCCTCGAAGATTCTTTCCAGCCCAAAGGTCCTACGTAAAAGAAAATAGGTAACCTTTGACCTTAATCACTTTGGAGAATGCCGAGAGGCCAATGGATTTGACTTTCAATCCTTAGGATGGATCTGCTCCAAACCAGGCAGGAGGATTGCCATAGCAACTGTTGCCTGGCAACGAGAGAAGGGCCAGGATGTCCGGAGGCATTTAACTCTGGCAGCTTCCAGCACCCCCAGGTGGCTTGAATTAAGCTCCAAGGCTAGGAGGTTGTCAGGCCGATTGTTTAAAACGGTGATGGATGTTGGGCAGGGATGTTTGGGCCGGTGCCTCGGGAGGCAAGCACACCAAGACGCCAGGATGAGAGTTGCGACATCTGCTTGTTGAACTAACGGACCTATTTTTATTTAAAAAATCATTTCTCAAAAGTCAGCATGGAAGGCAGTCTGCTTGCCAAAGAAAAGGCATTTATTACAGATCTTCATAGACAGAGACTTCTAATTCACTTTCTTGTTAAAGTCACAGCAGACTTGCTTTGGACAGGCAGCTTTTGAAAATTTTAAAACTTAACTCTGATAAAATAAACATAAAGTTAAATGTACCATCGTAACCGGTTTTTAAGTGTGTGTGCAGTTCGGTGTTTTTCAATGCACTCATAATGTTACAGCCATCACCACCATCCATCCACAGGGTTCTTTTCATCTTGCAAAACTGAAACTCAGTACCCATTACACATTCACTCCCCATTTCTCTTGGCCAGCCCCTGGCAACCCCCATTCTATCTGTCTGTGATTTTGACTCCTCTAGGGAACCTCATACAAGTGCAATCATAGGGTATTTGTCCTTTTGTGACTGGCTTATTTCACTTACCATGATGTCCTGAAGCCTCATCTGTGGTGTAGCCTGTATCAGATTGTCTTTCCTTTTTTGAGGCTGACTACTATTCCATTGTATGGATAGACCACATTTTGCTTAATCCATCCATGAATGGACACTTGGGTTGCTTCCCTTTTGGCTATTGTGAATGATGCTGCCATGTACTTTGGTATATAAATATAGGGAACTTGTAATTTTTGAGAGAGATACATATATATTCAAAATATACTTTGAATTAATATCTATCCAATATTTTCAAAATATTCAATATATAATATCTTAAAAATATTCAAATATATATTCAAAAAATATATATTTTGAATCAGTATCTCACTCTATCACCCAGGCTGGAGTGCAGTGGAATGATCACGGCTCATCGCGGACTCAGCCTCTTGAGTAGCTGGTACTACAAGGGCACACCACCGCACCTGGTAGATTTTTTTGATTTTTTGTTGAGATAGGGTCTCGCTATATTGCCCAGGCTGGTTTTGAACTCCTGGACTCAAGCAGCCCTTCTGCCTCAGCTTCCCAAAGTGATGGGGTTACAAATGTGAGCCACTGTGCCCGTGATACAGTTTTTTTTTGTTGTTGTTGTTTTTTTGAGTTGGAGTCTCACTCTGTCGCCCAGACTGGAGTGCAGTGGCCGCTCCCGGCCACCGCAGCCTCGACCTGCTGGGCTCTGGCGATCCTTCCGCCTCAACCTTCCAAGTAGCCAGAATTACAGGCGTGTGCTCCCACGCCTGGCTAATTTTTTGATTTATTGTAGAGATGAGGTCTCGCTGCCCAGGCGGGTCTCGAACTCATGGGCTCAGGCAATCCACTCACCTCAGCCTCCCAAAGGCGCGGGATTACAGGCTGAGTCACCGAGCCTGGCTTGGTACAGTTTTAAACTTACAGAAAAATTGTAAGACCACTAAAAAGGATTCTCGTGCATCCTGGTCTTGCATTCACTAGTTGTGTGTATTTTACCCCACTTGTTTTATCATTCTCTTTGTGTCTCCATCTGTCTCTCTTCTTCTGTCTCCACACACACACACACATACACAGTATTATCTCTTTCTTGTTTCCTTCCAGATTATTTGGCTTACCTATGAAAAGTCTTGTCTCCCCCTCTGTTTTGTCTGTCCTCTAGGGGTAAATTCCTTCCTCGTGTACATGGCCTTCAAAGATCGCTTCCAGCTAACGGATTCCCAGGTAAGGAAGCCCTGGATGGGCTCATTGACATTTGGTGGGTGCGGGCTGCTGCCACTGCCTGGGGGGACAGTCTCCTGTGGACATACATCCCTTAGCTTCGTGGGAAGTGGCTGGGGTATTAGGTCACTGCTGTAATTTAGTCTCAAGGAAGCGTGTGAACCCAGTGCCCTGGCCCGCAGGACGGGTGCTTCACTGGGCTCCGGATCTGAGTCTCAGAACCACCTACCCTGGCTTGATGGCCTGCGAGGAACACTCAACCTCCTCAGGAAACCTGATACAGAGCCAGGGTGTCAGTCCGGAGCCTCTCACTCTATCCACGTCCTGCTGAGTGGTGCCTCCTCTGATAGTTATGGGGGGAGGCGGGATCTTCATCAGATGTGGCAGAAACATTGCTCTTAGGCATGTCAAAAAACCAGACTTCGTAGAAGCAGCCGAGGTGTCCTGTTCCTCATCCCAGAATTGTTGCTGGCAGGGACAGGAAGATGGAAGTCCCTCTTTCTGATGCCACCCTCCTCTCTCTTAGATATATGAAGTCCTGAGCGTGATCCGAGACATTGGCGCCATAGCCCAAGTCCACGCAGAAAACGGCGACATCATTGCAGAGGTACGGGGCGTTCTTCGACATCATTCCTTCACCCCCTGGAGGGCAAGGGGGGACCTCAAGAAAGGAGGCAACTTCTCTAGCTTAATACCAACTTGGGAAACCAGAGACCTGGTGTCCCTGGCTGGGGCTCTGCTGACGGTCTTACCCATGGTGTCGATGCCAGTAACACGCCTGCCCCTGTGTGTCTGGCAGGGCTGGCGGTCATTCCTCAGAGAGGCCATTTCTTGGTGCTGTAATGCAGCTGCCTCGGGTGGGATACAGGAATGCCGTTGTCACACACAGGCATTTTATTGTGGCCAGGGGCCAGGAGTGTACCAGCCACCAGCATCCCAGGGAACAGCTGAGTGGTTTTGGGAGACTAACCGATCCATGCTGCTCAGGTGGGAGCACTTCATAAGGGCTTGGCATGAGGGCAGAGCAGTCAGCAGGGACATTTTCCCATCTTGCCTGGATAACTGCGTGTCCAGGTCTCTGGCCATCAGAGCTCTGTGAAGTCCAGCTCTCCCTGACAGCCTGACTTTCTTTAACATTCCAGGAACAGCAGAGGATTCTGGATCTGGGCATCACGGGCCCCGAGGGACACGTGCTGAGCCGACCTGAAGAGGTGAACGTCTGCCCAGCGGGATGCGTGAATCGGTGTCTCTGGGATGCTGTACAGAGCCTCAGGGAACCTACTACCTGCCAGTTGAGAAGGGGGCTTCTCTGATGCTCATTGTGGTCTCTCTGAGAAGCCGTGGGTTGTGTGTGTGTGTCTGTCTACACGGCCAAAGTGAAGTCTTCGATTGCATCTGAGGGTAAAACTGTATAGACCATTTCGCTTGAATGAAGACTCTTCTCTTTGTCCCTCATTCTCCAAGCCCTTTCTTGGGTAGACACAATTCTATTTTTTGAGTTGGAGTCTCACTCCGTCGCCCAGTCTGGCATGCCGCGGCATGCTTGAAGCCACCCCAGCATTGACCTACTAGGCTCTGGCGATCCTTCTGCCTCAGCCTTCCAAGTAGCCAGAACTACAGGTGGGCACCACCACACCTGGCTAATTTTTTTTATTTGTTGTGGAGATGAGGTCTCACCACGTTGCCCAGGCTGGTCTTGAACCCACGGGCTCCCAAATCACTGGGATGACAGGCTGAGCCACTGAGCCCAGCTGACACAGTTCTTTATTGGCAACCTGTAGTCTAGATTTTTGTGCTTCATAACTTCTGGTCTCCAAGATCTTAACAGTCACCAAAACACAGTAGGGAGATTCCAAAAGCTCTTCTAAATATCTAAAAAGCAGAGGGGAAATTGTGTTTCCATGATAAGCTTGCACAGGGTGTCACGTGGTATGCAGAGTCTGGCAGATGGAATCTTCTAGAATTGTTGGAGGGAAAGTTCAGAGCAGGGGTCTGTGCTGGCACAGAGGCTGAGAATCGCTGTCCTGGTGCGGTGTGTGTGATAGAAGGGAGGGTGCGCTCGTCTAATAGGATGGGCGGTTTGTTTTTGTAAATTAGAATTTGTGCCCGAGGGATCCTTTTTGGAAGGTGACTCTTTAATGTGGGGCTCGAGGATGGACTGCAGAGACTGACTGAGGAAGAGTCTGGTGGCTCTGAACACAGAGAGTGATGTGGAGTCTCGGGAAACGGCCAGACTTTCTCCTTCATGAGCAGAAGTGACAGGACAGGGACGGGCACAGAGAAGGGGAGCCCAGATCATCAGGGGCCGGGATGGCGGCTTCCAACGAGTAACTTCTTCCAGAAGCCCAAAGAGGGACATGCTTGGGAGAGCACGAGGGGACCATGGCCACCAGTCCACGGAGACTGAGCCCTGGGACATCCCTTCTGAGTCCAGGGCTGTCCGTGGGCACCAGGGTGGAAGGCGAGTTGCTCCCCGGCTGAGAGCATGGATTCAGGCGGGTTTGAGGTCGAAGGTGCTGTCTGGGGGCTGCTGGGCGCGGAAGGGGGCCGTCGGTGTCCACAGCTGCTTCCATCAGGTGTTAGGGGCCGGGATGAGTCTGGGAAAGGAGGAGGAAAAGGGGAGGGGGACGCCGCTCTGTGTTGGGTACACGTGGAGGGTTACACTTTGTTCTGCCCTTCTCACTGTGTGCACACGAACATACACACACAACACAGGCACAGAAACAGATGCACAGACATACCCAGACACAGTCACACACAGACGTGCACAGTCACAGGTACAGGCACACACAGACAAGGCACACAACAGACACAAACACACAGACATAGACATGTGCACACACAGGCATTCACAGACACATTCACACAGACTTACAGTGCACAATACACAGACACACACAGGCACAGACATATACAGACATGTTCATGCACAGACATGAGCATACATAGACACATAGATACAGAGATATACATGGATATACACAACCACACAGACATACACAGGCATGTAGATACACAGACAGACATACACAGGCATGAACACAGACACACCAAACACCCATGCAGGTACAGACACACATACACACCCCTCACTGTACCTTCAGTGCCATCTGAGGCCCTGAGGACATTTCTTCTCCCAGATGACAGGACTGAGCCCCAACGTTCAAGTTTGTGTGGCCCTGGCCCAAGAGGCAGGTCCTTTGCTGACATCCAGCACCCCGTGCATGTCAAAGCTGAAAGGATGGACAGGAGCCAGCCTGAGGGTATGGGAGGTTACCAGGCCCCGTGCTATGGCTATGCACACGTGTGTACACACTCAACATTCACACACACACATGCCCACAGATATGAACATGCAACACATATGTACACACATTTTTCACATGCATGTCATGCGCACGCGCGCGCACACGCACGTACACACCTCTGTAGGCACTGTCACTTTCACAGACACCCCCAGGATTCCTTTCTGTGGCTTTGTTTTTCTTCCAGGCCGGGTTCTGTGACCAGACTCTCCAGGATCTACATGTCAGGGTGTTTCAACCCACATGTGGCCTGGACCGTGATCACCCTCAGCCCCGGCCTCCTTGGGGTTGGCCCTGCATTCAGCCCTGGAAGGGTTTTGGGGTCAGTCTTAGGAGAAGCCGAAGGGTGACACAGTCTCCTGAGAGCCCTGGCCGAAGCTGCCTTCCCTCAGTGCCCACGTGTGCCGGGGCTGTGTGCGTGGCTGCCGCCTCTACATTGTAACTGTCTGTGCAGGGGACACGGGAGAGCTTTCTTCATACACTTGCAGGGGGGCCACCGTTGGCATTCTGTTCCCCACACGTGGTGCTGCGGTGAGACCCTTGGTTATCTCTGTCTGTCAGGTGAGGACATTGCTGGCGTGAAGTGAGGTGACTGTACATTTACCAAGGCAAAGAGCTAGAAATGCAGTGACCTGCTCTCTCCCCACACCCCGTGTACACACACACACACACACACAAACACACAAAGCCTATGCTCAGCTCACAGCCAGTGGGCCCTTGCACCAGATGACACCGGCAGGAACTTGGCTTTCTACAAAGTTTAAAATTAGCCGAGTGTGGTGGCACGTGCAAGTAATACCAGCTACTTGGGAGGCTGAGGCAGAAGGATCACCTGAGCTTAGGAGGCCAAGGCTTTGGTGAGCCATGATCATGCCACTGCACTTCAGCCTGGGCGATAGAGCAAGATCTCACTCAAACCCAAAATATATTAGAAAGTTTACTTTTGGCTTCATCCGGTTTGTTGACTGGGGAACAACCTCCCTCCCCGTTTTAATTGTTCAGGGAGGTGAGAACATGGTGCCCTCTGAGAAAGGAGATGCCACTTATCCTGGCCGCACGGGGCTGCTTCTGAGACCCACGGTCCTGTCCAGGTTACACATCCTTCCAAGGTCTTGCCTCCTCCTTTCCCTGTTGTCTGCAGAGCAGAACCCAGGCAGACAGCAAGCCGCCCTGGGTATGCTGAACAGGAAGAAACTTTCAGAGAGGAGTTGCTCTGGTTGCTGTTTTGACCAGAAAAATTAGAGCTGCTTTTGCACGGTTTGGCCCGGGAGAATTCTCTTCTAACAGTTGTTGCTCTGAGAATTTCAGAGTTCCCAGTGACTAATTATGGAGCCTCTTTTGGGAGCTGGTGGGTCTGGGGACACACCAGTCCTGGAATCTGTTTTTCACTGGGTGTGGCGGCACCTCCATGGTGCTTGCCTGAGTAGTTTCACTCTTGTGACAGACCATGAGGCGGGAAGATGCTGGGGCTCTTGGAGGCTTGCATGATGACAGGGCAGAATTAGAATTCATCAAGCCCCTCGATACCCACTAGAGCCTTCTCTCTCAGCTACAGGTGACAATTTTTCACTTTGTAAAGAGGTATCTGCTGTGTGTTAGACCCTGTGTGGGCAAAACAAAGTACAATTTGGGCCAGGTGCAGTGGCTCACGCCTGCAATCCCAGCACTGTGTGAGGCCAAGGTGGGAGGATTGCCTGAGCCCAGGAGTTCAAGACCAGTCTGGGCAACATAGCAAGACCTCACCTCTACAAAAAAATCAAAAAATTAGCTGGGCATGGTGGTGCATGCCTGTAGTTCCAGCTACTCGGAGGCTGAGGAGGGAGGATCACCTGAACCCAGAAGATTGAGGCTGCGGTGAGCTGTGATTGTGCCACTGCCTTCCAGCCTGGGCAACAGAGGGAGACCACGACTCAAAAGAAAAAAAAAAGAGAATATGGTATGAAACATTCTGAGCTTTTCTATCCACTTAGGGAGATGTTGCCAAGGTATTTGAAACAGTAGTCAAGAACGTACCGAAATTTAGCTTTTCTACAGTTTGGTGACCTGTCCGTCACAAGTGTCCTGATGGCTCACTCTATTTGACTCTTCCGAAACCTGCCACTCTATATGCTTTTCTACTCAACTTATCGTGTGAGACCACTTGGAATTTTTTTTTCCCCCTAGCTGAGAAGCTTGGAAAGAAAAATGTAGAGAATGTGGAAATCTAGAGCTCACCTGTCCGTGGCTGGGAGGAGTGTTGACGGAGCCGGTGTGCTGATCCAGGCAGCCAGGTCCTGAGCAGAGAGGGAGGGAGAAAGGGATCCTTTTTATTGGTTTAATTTTTTTTTTTGGAAAGATAGGGTCTCGCTATGTTGCCCAGGCTGATCTTGAACTCCTGGTCTTAAGTGATCCTCCTGCCTCAGCCGCCTCAAGTGCTGGGATTACAGGCATGAGCTCCCGTGCCTGGCCAGGGGTCCCTTTGGAAGGACAATCTGGACCAGGCTGGGGAAGAAGCAGGTGCAGAGGATAGAATATAATGAGGATTCTGAGCCGGACCAGCTACGAGACTCTGGTATCTGAGAAGAGAGTTGGGGTGCAGATGAGAGCAAGGAAGGATCCTTCACGGGGATGGGGACTTGGCAGCAGGTTTTACAGGATTACAGGGGCACTGACTGCTGTGTGTCTCCAGATGGGTCATTTCCCTCTCTGGGTCTTGGATTGCCTCATCTTTGAAATCAGAAGGTGGGACTAGGTGACCTTCCAGATCTTTAAGAGCTCTACAATGAGTGAGGAGATTTTATTTTTAAACTATCTTGCTATTTTCATAGTATTTTCAAGCTATACCTTTTTTGGTGGTGGGAGGTCAGGGTCTCACTCTGTTGTCCAGACTGGAGTGCAGTGTCACAATCGTGGTTCACCACAGCCTTGACCTCCTGGGCTCAGATAATCCTTCTGCCTCAGTCTCCTGAGTAGCTGGAACTACAGGCATGCCACCACTCCTGGCTAATATTTTGACTTTTTTGTAGAGACAGGGTCTGGCTATGTTGCCCAGTCTGGACAAGCGATACTATTTACAGAGTTTGGTATTGTGTAAAACAGTTTATGTTTTGTTTCAGAGACATATACACATAAACACAGGAGGGCAAAATGTTCTGTGCAATGGGAAGAAATGGGTTTAAATGACATCCTCTTTAACAAGCTAGCCAACGGCAGGCCTCTTGCTGGGTTGGGGCAAGGATAAGGTTCAGACTCACCTCATAGCAGATGGACAAGTCCAGACAGATCTCTGGTACTACCTGAATTCTGACCAAAGCCGGCCATTTTGTTAAGGAGACAGGGTCTCACTCTGTTGCCTAGGCTGGAGTATAGTGACATAGTGGCACAGTCATAGCTCACTGTAGTTTCAAACTCTTGGGCTCAAGCAGTCCTCCCACCTCAGCCTCCTGAGTAACTGCGACTACAGGCGTGCACCTCCATATCTGGCTAATTTTTAAAATGTTTACTGTTTTATTTAGAGAAGTGCATCTTGCTATGTTGTCCAGGCCAGTCTTAAACTCGTGGTCTCCAGCGTTCCCCCCACCTCTGCCTTCCAAGTAGCTGGAACTACAGGTGCATGCCACCACGTCCAGCTAGCCAGACCTAAAACTGGCATTTCACTCATTTTACCCCCCAATTGGTCCGAGTACTCGTTTTGGTTTGCCCAGGGAAGTCCTGCTCTGTATCTGTCGCTCTTAGGGTTACCAATAGCGCCTCTTTCCCCTTCCAGAAGTGTCTGTGTTGGGACAATAAATTGGGTAGTCGCCTGCATCTCTGGGAAGCGCCGAGGAATCTCGTGAAGTCCTTCAGACACTCACACTGACCTGGGACATCCCTGCCCCGTGCTCCTGGGACCAGAGGCACTGACTGCTGTCATAGCCTGCCGAGGAGAGGGAGGGCCTGACTTTCAGCTATTCCAGGAATTAAAAACACTTGGATGTCTAATGAGCTTTCTCAAGAGCCCTTGGCGTGGCCTGTGAATTTCTAAGACATCTCTCTTCACAGTTGATGCCCGAAAGGCCAAACGTGCATGAAGCTGTCTCGGCTTTGCTAAATTAGATTAGCAGTTAACATCATTATGGAACTTAATCTCCTGGCCGAGCTCTGGTGGGGACGAGGTAGGTAGCTAAGTTCGTTCAGCCAGGGGCTCAGTTATTTCTTGCAAAAAGTAGCGCTCTGTGGGGCAGCCTCGCTTGAAATACCATTGATACAAATGTGAAGTCATTTATTTGCCTAGCAAACATTTCTGAGCACCTGCTGTGTGCCAGGCGCGGCATTGGGAATGCTTGGGGCCTGGGCGTGGAGGGCACAAACTCTCCCCTCCGAGAATTCAAGTTGTCGCGTTTTGCCAGGATGTGGGGAGGGAGGCAGTGGCCTTTTGAGCTCCCCGCTTCCAGTTTCACTTGCTCCTTTGCGTGCCTGTTGCTGATTTCACTGTAAGATAGAACTTGAGCCAGGGAGTCTTGCCTGATCGGGTATTCAGTAGTCATGACATGGGATCTTTGAAATATCGTTCATCGAGGCGTCAGCATTGCAGAGCCAGGTTATTTATCTGAGCAGCCCTCCCATCTTCCACCCATGGGTTGTACCAGGCTGTGGCTGGCAGGCCGGCCAAGTTCATGCTTCATACACAGGGAGCCATTGGTGTAGACAGATGCTGTGCCTCTGTGCCTAGAGCCCTGTGAGGCCACGTTGTTTTGTGGGTGATGCTGGCTTCGTTCGCGAGCATCTGATGGAAGCCTGGCACAAAACCACATCACTGAATATCTGAACTCGAGACCATAGAACAGAATTGAATACACTGAACTCAGAGCAGTCTGTGTGTCTGTGCTTGGTGGATCGCAGATGTTAGCGAGCGTAAAAGTCACCCCATGGCTTGGTCCCACCCCCAGGGCTTAATGGTCCTGTGTGTCTGGAACAGAACCCAGGCATCTGCATCTCTTGAGACTGAGCAGATGCTGATATTATGGGCTTGCTGGCTACACCTGGAGAAAGGTCAGGGAGGAGCAACTCCATCCTTTCAACCAAACCCCGGGCAAGTCACATCCCCCTGCCGTGTCCCTTGAGGGCACTGTCTTTCTCAGCCTCTTTCTCTCCTGCTCTTTCTCTGTGTGTCTTTTTCTTTTTTGAGTCAGGCTCTCATTCTGTTGCCCAGGCAGGATTGCAGTGCCACGCTCATGGCTCATCACAGTCTCAGCTTCCTGGACTCAGGCGATCCTTCTGCCTCCCCCTCTGGAGTAGCCGGGACTATGGGTGTGTGCCACCACGCCTGGCTCGTTTTTTGTAGAGATGAGGTCTCACTATCCCAGGCTGGTCTGGAACTCCTGGGCTCAAGCAGTCCTCCCACCTTAGCTTCCCAAAGTGCTGGGATTACAGGTGTGAGCCACCATGCCCGGCCTTCTTTTATTCCCCGTCAGTAAGAGAACAGTGAGGGAGCAACGTGACCCCTATGGCTCAGTTTCTGTGTCTCTGTGGGATCAGAAAAAGCTGTGGGATGTTTTTCACTGGTGGCTGAGTTGGTGCAAGCCCTATGTCCCCATAGAAGATGGTCTCTAGAGCCCTGGGGACTCTGCAGCCTCTCGTTCGCATTCATCTCAGCCTCTCTCGGGGTGGAAGACACAGCAGAGGCTTGCGGGCTGGGCTGGACTGCGTGCTCACGCTCTTCCACTCTTCTGCAGGTCGAGGCTGAAGCTGTGAATCGCTCTATCACCATCGCCAACCAGACCAACTGCCCACTGTACGTCACCAAGGTGATGAGCAAGAGCTCGGCCGAGGTCATTGCCCAGGCCCGGAAGAAGGGTGAGCGCTGCGGCTTGGCCGTCCGGTGGCGGGCGGGCAGGTTTGGGGGGAAGGGGGCCCCCTCACTGGGGAGGGCGCCTCCTTTTCCAGACCCTCATGCCAAGTGGGCCACGCTCACCACGTTCCGACATTAACCTAATTACAGGCCAGCGGGGCAGGGAGCTCCAGTTTCCTCCCTTTGTTCCACTGCCTTGGCCTTGCAAGTGTCTATTTAAAGCCGGGCGCTCGGCAGAGACGGGGTGGGCGGGCACACCCACCTCCCCAGCCCCCGTAGAAAAAAGTTGGATTTGATTGGATGCCGTCGAAATAAACTAGGCGCATCCACGGATGAGTTCAGTTTCCACCTGCCACAGAATCCTTCCGGGGAACGTGAAGTCGCAAAACGCGCCTCCCCTCCGAGACTGGTACCAGTTTCGGTGGGGGCGGGTAAGACAGCCTCGTAGGGTGCCCGGATGCCCCAGACACGATCCCTTCCAGGTTTTTTGGTGCCTGATACACCGTCTCAGTGCATTCTGGGCTGAGGCTGGTTCTCTGTTAGGAGTCGGGGGGTCTGTTGAGAAGGTTCTTGGAAACTGATTGACCAAGTGCAGCTTCCAGCACTTCTCTGGGGGATGTCCCATGACACGCCTCTCAAAGTGCCACTGTTACCTGCTGCTGACCCCACGGATTTGGACACTCACACCCCATGTTTTATGCCTAGAGTTAGCTCCTTGTACAGAATGCCCGACGTTGTACGTAGTTGACTTTGATGGTAGATCATAGGCTGATCTGAAATGAACATTGTAAAAGGCTCCTCCCTTTTTTCTCCTGTTCCTTCTCCCTTTTACGTCACCAAGGTGATGGGCAAGAGCTTGTCTCCCCTTTGCCTTCCCATTTCTGTGTCTCCATTTCTCTTGCGTTCTCCTCTGATTTCTGCTGTGTTTTCTGACTCTTGACTCTGTCTCTCGCCATCTCTCTTTTTTTTGCCTTTTTTCTGAGTCAGAGTCTGATCCTGTCACCCAGGCTGGAGTGCAGTGGCACCATCAACGGCTTACCCCAACCCTGACATCCTGGGCTCAGGCGATCCTTCTGCCTCAGCCTCCAGAGTAGCTGGGACCACATGTGCATGCCACCACGCTCAGCTAATTTTTTAAATGTTTTGCAGAGATGAGGTCTGGCTGTGTGGCCCAGGCTGGTCTGGAACTCCTGGGTCCAAGCAGTCCTCCCTCCTTGGCTTCTCAAAGTGCTGGGATCACAGGTGTGAGCCACTGCACCCGGCCTCTCAGTTTCTCTCTCATTCTCTATTTTTCTCGGCCCCCATCAGTAAGGGAGCAGTTTGATATCTGTGACTCAGTTTCCACATCTCTGAGAGATGCCCACATGGAACATGGAGAACCGTGAGATTTTTGTTCACTGGTGGGTGACTTGGTACAAGCCCTAGAACAGATTGCTCAGTGACCCCTGAGTCATCTGTCCCGAGAGATGATGGTTTCCAGATGGACCCAGCAACTCCTGGCTCTGTTCTTTGGCGCTCTCCCGGGGCCTCTGTCCTTCAGCTTCCTAGCAAATGGTTGCTGCTGTCCTGTTTCCTTGGAAACCTGCCCTCTCCTGGCATCCTGAGGGAACTGCCTTTCTGAAATAAGAAAGCCGTCACCTAAGATGAGGTCACCTGCTCAGAGCCAGCTTTGAGTTGTGTTTTGGGAGCCAGCGTGGATCATGACTGCGTCGGTGGCCTGTGTCACCCAGGCCCGCCTTGGCAAGGTGATGGGGCACGCGTGGAACTCACCTGGGGATGGAAGGCCTGTCACGGCACTGCTACTTCTTGTAACGTGGCTGTAATGGGCGCTGTGTCTGAGAAGGGGTAAGAAGCTTATTTTATGTATTTCACCGACCGTGCTGTACCCACATGATGGTAATAAACTCCTCAGGCTAACATTTCAACATAACTTTGGATGGAGGCCATGTCCAAGGTTTGCCCCGTATTTAAACACTTACCTGTCCGAGGGAGAGACTGGAGGGGTCCTGTCTCTCCCCAGGTGGAGCAGCCCTGCCACGGGCCTCTTCCTCGCCGTACCTCGGCGTTCTTATCTGGAGTTCTGAAGCTGGAGTGTAGTTGTTGTGGTGTCCAGTGGCCCTCTATTGTCTTTTATAACTTTGACCCCGTGCGCGTGTTACAGGGTGTCAGGAGGGGAATTCAGTCTGCTCCCTTCCAGAACCTTCCAGAACCTGCGAGTCCAGTTGTGCCCCTGCTGTGGTTCTCAGGGTGGCATTTGCATTCAGACTGTCACCTTTTAGTCCTCGAGGGCCTTGGCTTTGGACAAACCTGAGCTGCTGGAAAGGAATTTCCAGCGCCTTCAGGTGCTGGTGCGTAGGAATGAGATGTGGCGACCTTCACAGGCTCTGAAGGCTCTTTCCTGTCTTGCTGCAACTTCATAACAACTTTGGGAGGCGGCCCGGGCAGGAATTTTTATGTTTTGTTTTACTTTGCAGCTGAATAAACTGAATCTGAGCTGGTGAATGGTGGAGTTGGGGCTTCAGGCTGTGAATATCCATATTTATGTATGACTGGCTTCCCTTCATGCTGTGAGATTATTTTAATATGGTAATGCTTTGACCTGTGTCTGCTGGGGCTTAGTTCCTCCACAAACCTAGTAGGAACTGGGGCCCGACATCCAACAGAGGCCTGGGTAATATGGAAGCAAGGATTCCCCAAAACCGAGAGGGAGAACTAGGTATAGAATGTTCGCTATTAAATGGCGTATTAAATGTTCGCTCCCTGGGGTCAGTATCCTCCACTGTGCACCCGCCACGTGATGCTGGGCTGCTTCCTTATCATCCCTGTCTCTCCTCTTCCCGCCTGCAAGGGGAGGGTAGTGACAGTGGCTCATCTCAGGGGGATGGCGGTGTGTCAATATGATGATACGGGTGAAGACTAGACAATCACCGTCACCAGTTACCATCGTGGTTGAAGGAGGAAGGGCGGGTTTAACCTTGAACTTGTTAGAGAAGCACAAAGACACCTGTCGACCTAGGAAAAGGGTTTTCTGCTCAGGATTGTTTTTCTACATCAGGTGCGTTCTCCCGGCTCCCGGGGACAAGTGTCAACTTTCTGCTGCTCCATTTCAGCTTCTGTGAAGGAAGAGATCCTTCATTCATTCAGTGAACTTCAACGGTGTGATACTTCGGTTCTGTGTCGCAGGAACGAGAAATGGTCCTGGCCCCAGTTAGCCCCTTCGCTTGCAGGCGAGGGACACGTGAGCAGAAAGTCACATGGGGGCAGTGGTCAGGGCTTCAGAAGAGGGACCAGCCAGGGAGGAGTGGAGCCCAGAAGGGAGCCTCAGAGGGATCTGGTGGCAGACGGGGACTTAAACTTTGTTCTGCAAGAGTGAGCTGTCGAAAAGTCACAGTCATCCCAATGGCAGGTATAGTAATAACTCCTTCTTGCAGTGATCCCCATGGGCCTCCCCACCCAGAGACCTGCTGGTCTGAAATCTGAGACAGGAGAAATTTCGGTAAGTGAGATGGTAACACAGAAACGAGAACTTTTCCCTGCCCGCTTGACCTGGCGTGAGCGTATCCTGCCTTCCTCGAGAGACAGGCTGCCTCTGTCGTTCCACGCCCTTCACCAGGATGGCATGTCACCAACCCCAGTCGATAGAGGAGGCAAGGAAAACAGAGCCAGACCAGGAGATTTTGGGCAGTTTTTTTTTGAGTTGGAGTCTCACTCTGTCGCCCAGACTGGAGTGCAGTGGCCGCTCCCGGCCACTGCAGCCTCGACCTGCTGGGCTCCGGTGATCCTTCCGCCTCAGCCTTCCGAGTAGCCAGAATTACAGGCAGGCGCTACCACTCCTGGCTGATTTTTTGATTTATTGTAGAGATGAGGTCTCGCTGCCCAGGCGGGTCTCGAACCCGTGGACTCAGGCAATCTACTCACCTCAGCCTCCCAAAGGCGCGGGATTACAGGCTGAGCCACCGAGCCCGGCTCAGTTTTTAACTCTTGAAAAGAACGTAGTTATGGGTTGATTTCATAGGCTCGGTTCATGGATGAGAAACAGAAATACAGAAATTGAATATCTTGCCCAAGCTTATGCAGCCTATGGGAAATAGAAACCACGTCTCCAGACTCCTGACCAGCTCTCTTTCCACGGAGAGCCATTGTAGGAATGTCTCCCTTGGACTGCATTTTGTTTGCGTGTCGAATCCAGCGTGACTGCTGATGCCTTCCATGTGGCGGTGGTGGTCCGTGGGCAGTGCTTGATGACCTCATCTGCTGGATGGTCTTCTCCAGCCTCCTCCTCACCCACTGCTATAGCCCAGATGCAGAAACAGAACGTTTTGGCTGCTGAGGGGCATTAAACCCTGGGAGCCTGAATTTGAGATGAGACTTCTATGCCCTGCGGGTCAATAGGAGTGACTCAGGCTTTATGAGAAACACATGGTCATGTGATCATGGGGGTCTGTGAGGACCGCCTCGACTTGAGGATGAATCCTTAGTGCTAAGCTGATGTATAACATAGCAGTCTTGGCTGGGCTCGGTGGCTCAGCCTGACATCCCAGCACTTTGGGAGACCAAGGCGAGTGGATTGCCTGAGCCCGTGGGTTCAAGACCAGCCCGAGCAACTTGGCAAGACCTCGTCTCTACAATAAGTCAAAAAATTAGCCAGGCGTGGTAGTGCACACCTCTGGAGTTCCAGCTACTTGGAAGGCTGAGGTGGAAGGATCCCCAGAGCCCAGCGGGTTGACGCTGGGGTGGCCATGAGTGTGCCACTGCACTCCAGCCTGGGCAACAGAGTGAGACTCCAACTCAAAAAGACACATAACAGTCTTGAACTTGGAATTGGGATTGAGTGGCAAATGGTTTGGGTTGCGCGTGTCATAAAATTCACCAAAATTTGAGAAGCAGAACCAATGGAATCGAGAGACAGAGACAGAACGAAAGACAGTAGTTTGTGGTGGGCAGGCTTATGCCAACCTACCCCTAAAGTCCGAGGAAGCTGAGAGGCCAAAGAAAGAGGCTGACAAATCCAATTTCTTAGAAAGAAACATTTAATAGGGACTTACAGATGGAAGCCACATCTGTGTCTCAGGTGATGACAAGACAAGATGGTGGATCCCGGCACCCTTACTCCCCAGACCCAGGGCTTGGATGGCACAGAGCAGGGATGATTCAGAAGAATGTGTTGGACAATTAAAATTCAATAACATCAAGGTCGTTTGACCTCAGGGCAGGATTTATAGTAAGTACCTGGTCTTACACAAGGAACAATAGATAAATGGGAATTCTTAGAGGCCTCCCCAGAGCAGGGGTTGACCAGAAATCACCGTGATGGTTGAGCATTCAAGATGGAGTTGCTTTAGCCTCCACAGATAAAGATTTATTTTAAGGAATTGGCTCACGCAACTTAGGGGTTGACAAGTCTGAAAACTGCAGGGGAGACCGTAGTAGACTAAAGACCCCAGGAAGTGGTGAGGTTGCCACTCAAGTCCAGAGGCCATCTGGAAGCAGAATCCTTTCCCAATCTAAGCCTCACTTTAAGAGCAGACACTGTGAGCTTGGGAATTCAGTTTGCATTGTTCTTCAGCTACTTGCAGGCTGAGATCCTGGGTTTGGTTTTCAGCCATCTCTGCTTGGTATCTGTAAGATAGAAGGGCAGACACAGGAACTTTTGGGTCACGTATGTGGTGCTTGAGCTGGACATCTGAATCCCCACGTTGTTCAACACTATTAGGGTCAACCAGCCAATCTCATTATACACATTAATTTGACAAAAGTGCTCTAAGTACTAAGGTACCTATCAAATACACAGTCGTCTTGAGCCTTGCCTCTTAGAAGTATTTGGTTGAGAGTATCCAGTAGCAATATTTTGTGAAAGCCCGTGGACAGTCAGGGCTTTCTTTACTACCAGAGATAGAATCATGAGTGCCTTTAAATCCAATCAGATTTGAGAACTAGTTCGCAGAGTCTCAGAAGCAATTCAGAACTCATCCTTAAGAGTTTGTTCTTCTAGAACGATTCCTGGTACCAAAACCTGACAGCGCAGGCCCCAGGCTGTTGGGGTCTGGCATGGGTTCTCTGAAAGGAGAGAGTGGTGTGTGCATTCGTGAGAGAGAGAGAGAGAGAGA
>NW_007247314.1:1417-79779 GCF_000164805.1 Carlito syrichta | reverse complement strand
TGTGTGTGTGTGTGTGTGTGTGTGTGTGTGTGTCCTGGCGAGAGAGAGAGAGAGAGAGAGTGTGTGTGTGTGTATGTGTGTGTGTCCTGGCCGGGTTTTCACTCTGCTCTTGTGGCTGTGTTTTGAACTACATATGCATGGGCTTCCATTGGTTCCTCCATTGGATTTGTCCTCCTGCTTCTTGTTCATGGGAAATGACTGTCAGAGCCGGGAACTGTCAAACATTTCTAAACCCCAGCCTTCCATTTAGTCTTCATGAATGCACTCAGGCCCCAGGCTGGTTGTGAATAAATACCACCCCCATCTTCTGCAGCTCTCGGCCTTACAAGCGAGCCTGCCAAAGGCTGGCTTGGAGTCACCTCCTTCAGTTTAGACTTTCCCTGGAGAAGAAAATCATGAAGGGCCCACGGCCGCCAAGAAAGCGTCAGCAGTGTATTTACAGAGGTGCAGAAAGGCCAATTAAGCCCATCCTGTGGTTTATTGTTATTAGTGGTAATTATTTCTGGCATGCGGTTCAAGGGTGTCTGAGGCCCGACCGGGCCCTGGAAGCTTGTCCACGGCTCCCTCGCGTACAGTGTTGATAGAATGGGGAGAGGATCTCTGGGTGGGGGACTCCAGGCCACTGGTGAGGGGAGGCAGAGCCCCCCTGTGTAGACAGATCCATATTTCCTTAGAGGTGAAGGCCTCACAGATGATGGCTGTCTCCTGCCCTGCCTTCTGGGACTAAAGAAACAAACAAAATCAAAAGACAGCAAGGACCTCAAGGAATTTGAGCAAAGCAAAGCAGAAATGAGCCTCGAGATGCCCCATTCCTTGTGTCCACCCTTCACCTGGCCCTGGTCCAGGAGTCCTCAGACTGCCTTAGTCTAAGGAGGAAGGTTCTGGACAGCAAAGGCCTTGGAAGCTCCGACCCAGATCTGGGGTTTCCAGAAGCTGAAGGCCAAGTTCAGTCTCTTTTGGTGAGGCACAGAGGGAAGGGATGCAGCCTTTTAGAGCAGCTCCCCGAGTTGTGTTTCGCAGAGAGGCATGAGCCCACAGCAGTAGGACTCACGCAGTGGTTTTCAGGCCGCTTTCCAAGAACCAGCCCTTCCTTGGAAACTTACAGAGGAGACAATCAGCAAGAGGATGGGTGATAGCAAATTCCAGGAAACCCGGGAAAATGTTGATCCTCATGCCATGCAAGGGTTTTCAGGGACCATCCAGCCACTCTTTCTCCAAACACCTCTGCTCTCATGAGGTTTTTCTGTGGACAGGACCAGGAAACCTTCAGGATGGCAGGTCCTCACCTTGGTGCTCAGGTGGACGGTGGCCAGCAGGACCTGCAGCCCTGGCTGGCTCAGTGGTTACTCTTAAGCCGATCTGTCTGATGCCTGAACCAAATGCAAGAAGCTGGAGACTCTGTAGGAACAGTGGGCCACTACTGGGTCCCTCACAGCTATTTGCATTTCACAAACACCCTTGCCCGATGCTGAGGGTTTCTCATTATGATGCTGTGTTTTTCCACTTTGAACTGAGCTGGGATAGTTTGTGCGACCACCCTGCTGGCTCCTTGCACTGGGCTTCTGCCTGGGAGCCTTGAGGAGGTCGGGAACCAGAGGACCCTTCTGGGCACTGGTCCTTTTCTTCCTGGGGGCTTCCTTTTGGGTTGGGCCTGGAGCAAGCCCTCCCTTTTGCTGGGGGTGGGGAGCTTGCGACTGGTGGCCTGGGTGAGCTGCCTGCGGTGGCCTCTGACACTCCCTGGCTGTACAGCGAGTCCTTTGTGAAATTCCTGAGGCAGGAGGGGGCAGCGGTGTGGAGCCAGCTCTCGTGGCATGGCCGGCAGAGAGAGTGTTGTGGTGTATTATCAAGTGATAAGGCCTCTGAAAAGGCCATGGAGAAGAAGGGACATGCATTCCTGACTGCAGAGTGCCTGGCCTTGAGAGCCTGGTGTTTGGAGAACAGGAAGCCTGGCTGGATCCCTGTGGCGGGGGAGGCGAGGGGAAGTGAACTCAGCGGACGTGGGAGCAAATTCTAGCTTGGATGCCTTTAATTACTTATTTTTTAATGTTTTTGGATCCAAGGGGTGCTAGAGCAAGTTTGCTACATGGGTGTGATGGTGAGGTTTGGGTTTCCTGTGGAGCTCATCACTCAGGTGGTGAACGTGGTACCCAATGGGTGGTTTTTCAGCCCTGACCCCCTCCTGTCCTCCCCTCCCCCTTCTTAGGAGTCCCTGGTGCCTGTCATTCCCAGCCTTATGCCCACGTGTACCCAGTGTTTAGCTCCTACTTGTAAGTGAAAACACACAGCGTTCGGTTTTCTGTTTCTGTGTTAATTTGCTCAGAATGATGGACTCCAGCTGCATCTATGTTGCTGCAAACTACGTGATTTTGTTGATTTTTTTTTTTTAATGGACGTCTTTAATTAACGAAACATGAGCTCATTTAACCAAGTGAACTCACATCTGTGGAGTGCCGACGATGTGTGGGCAGATACACTATTCAGGGGGTCTCCATCAAGTGGAGAGTCAAAACATTCAAGACTTGGCAGTGGAGGATGGGCTGCTCAGATGGATGGCGTGAGACCTGAGTTGAGTTTTGGATGCAATCAGCTTCAGATAAGGAAGGGCATCGGATGCTTCAGCGTGGAGGGTGTTATTTTTTATCCTTGAAGGTGGAAGAGCTCCTTTGGGGGATCCCACGCAGGAGACTGGTATGGCGAGACTGTGTTTTGGGAGGATCACTCTGGGAATGTCATGTCATGGGGAAGGAATGGAGAGGTGGAGGGGCAGTGAAAAAACAAACGTAACTCTCCAGTCCATTTGGGAGGCTCTGTTGGAAGGAGCTGGAGAGAAATGATGAGGTCTGATTTAAAGGAAGATTGCATGCAAGGCACCAAAGCGCTGGCATTCGATGGATTATAAATGATTCCTGGGCCATGCACTGTGGCTCACACCTGTGAATCCAGCACTTTGGGAGGCCAAAGGGAGAGGATTGCTTGAATCCAGGAGTTTGAGACCAGCCTGAGCAATATAGCAAGACCTCATCATCTCTGCAAAAAATTAAAAAATTGGCCGGGCATGGTGGCGCATGCCTGTGGTCCCAGCTACTTGAGAAGCTGAGGTGGAAGGACGCCTGAGCCCAGGAGGTCGAGGCTATGGTAAGCCACGATCATGCCACTGCATTCCAACCTGGGTAAAAGAGTGAGACCCTGACTCAAAGAAGAAAAAAATGTTCCCAACTTTCTGGCTTATTCTTGAGTGGGTAAAGAAGAGGACATAATTGGGAATCAGGGAGTTGACATTCTTTCTTGAATAGGAAACTCTGAAATGATTGTGCAAAATTTGTTTCTCACTCTTACAAAGTCAGCTGTGAATCTGGTGGCTGTCAAGGTCAGCTAGCTCCAAGCAGTGACTCAGGGATCCAGGCTGTGTCTCTTGGGCCGATCTGGAGGACTGTGTTTGCTTTCATGTACTTTAGTCTGGAGATACCACGTGAGATTTCCTCTCAGAGGCCTTTTAGTCAGAACTAGACACTGCGAAGAGGGCTGGGAACTGTGTACAGAGAGTTTGTGGAACATCAAGGTTAAGTCTGAGGTGTCACGGGTAATCCAGCAAAGGTCTAGACAGTACTGAGGACTGGGTGCTTAGACGCCCTCCGGGCAGAAGATTGTTCATAGACTTGGGAATCAACAGTGTAGGAGGTGGAATCCTTCCGGATGTCTGGGTTCCCCTAGGGAGAAAGTGTGTTGGGTTCAAAGCACAGGGACCAAGGGTGAAACCGTAGGGTGCTTACTTTCATGGGTGAATGACTGGTAAGGCACTGGGTTTCCCTGGGATGAGGCTGACGTCTTCTTTAAAGGGATGGTGAGAGCATCGGCGTGCTGCTGAACAGGCAGTGTCTCCTGGTAAGGGTGTGCCCTTCCTTGCTGTTTGAGACTGAGCCTTGTGTGTTCTGTTTGCCAGGAACTGTGGTGTATGGCGAGCCCATCACTGCCAGCTTGGGAACAGATGGCTCCCACTACTGGAGCAAGAACTGGGCCAAGGCTGCTGCCTTTGTCACCTCCCCGCCCCTGAGCCCCGATCCAACTACTCCAGACTTTCTCAACTCCTTGCTGTCCTGGTGAGTCCTGGCGACGTGTTCACACTTTGCATTTTCAGTCTTTCCTCAGACCAGACTGACCCGGAAGGTGACCACCTGGTAGCCGAGAGCAGGCTTGCACACAGGTAGATCCTTATTTACCAAACTAGGGCTGCTAGACGAGATCAGGGAATTACCACTCTGTAACCATTCTGGGATTAAAAACCTGCGCCATCTTGAAAGCTCACCCCTGGGGATGAATGAGGCATCAGGAGGACTCCTCGATGGTGGTCACAGTCCCTCCCGTGAAATAATCTCACCAAGTAGATTTAGCTGTGTTCACGGTGTTCTCACGGAGCCTCAGCATCACGTCGTGTGTTCTTCTTCCAGCGGAGACCTCCAGGTCACTGGCAGTGCCCACTGTACCTTCAATACCGCCCAGAAGGCAGTAGGAAAGGACAACTTCACCTTGATCCCTGAGGGCACCAATGGCACCGAGGAGCGAATGTCTGTCATTTGGGACAAAGCTGTGGTAAGGAGTGATGCCTCCCTTGGGCTGAGTCTCTGCTTTTCCCTGCCTCCTCATCTGATGGCCATGGGCTCATGGAGGCCTTGAAGTCACAGTCAAACATTCTAGAAGCTGGTGTTTGTAAGACAATATGTTTTAGGCCTGGAAATCTAAGATGACTCCCTCTAGGTCATTCTCTCCTAAATATTACATATTCTTCCCATTAGCATCTGTGGAACAGTAGAGACTAAAACTGTCTAGATAGGCTTTAAATATGACTCTGTGGATCAGTCAGGTTTTTCCTGGCAGCCTGGTGAATCCATTTCCTTAAAAGTATCTTTTGGAGCTCTCTGGATTTAGAATTTCTACACGCTCCTGGCTTCTGGTAGTCCTGCTTCAAATGTTTGTTTTTGACTTGGAGTCTCACTCTGTCACCCAGGCTGGAGTGCAGTGGCACGATCACAGCTCACCTCAGCCTTGACTTCCTGGGCTCGGGTGGTCCTTTCACCGCAGCCTCCCGAGTAGCTGGGACTACAGGTGTGCACCACAACACCCAGCTAATTTATTTTATTTTATATTTTATTTTATTTTATTTTTACAGAGATGAGGTCTCGCCATGTTGCCTAGGCTGGTCTCGAGCTCCTGGGCTCAAGCAGTCCGCTTACCTCAGCTTCCCAAAGGACTGAGATGACAGGCGTGAGCCACTGTGCTTGGCCTATTACTGTTTTATTGGAGGAATGTTGTCTGATTGTCTCATATTTAATTTCTTCAGTTACTGATTAGAGTGAATAATTTTCATATGCCTTTGGGCCATTTGTGTCTTTCCTCCCTCTTACGCCAGCTCATTTCCTTTGTCCAGCTTTTTACTGGATTGAGAGTGGGTTTGGGAAGGGAAGGACTTGAGAACATGTGACTGGTACCCCCACCACACCACAGAAAGCCAGATATGGGGCCAAGCTTTCTAGGTTGGCTGCACTAGAAGCCCAGATCCGCGCCTGTATTTTGTTGAAAAGGACTACAGCCAGTCCGGCCAAAAATGCTGTTTCCTGAGGCCGCATGGCTGCCCCTGCAACTTCAAAAAATTTCTTTTGTTTTTGAACTAATTGTAGATTCAGAGGAAGTTGTAAAGATACCATGATAGGTCCTGGATACCCTTTCCTCAGTTTCCCCTGCGGTTACATCTCACGTAATTGTGTGTGTGAGACATCAAAACCATAACATTGGCTGGGCTTGGTGGCTCAGCCTGTCATCCCAGCACTTTGGGAGGCCGAGGCGGGTGGATTGCCTGACCCCATGGGTTTGAGACCAGCCTGGGCAACTTGGCAAGACCTCGTTTCTACAATAAATCAAAAATTAGCCGGGCGTGGTAGTGTGCGTCTGTAGTTCTGGCTACTTGGAAGGCTGAGGCAGAAGGAGGATTGCCTGAGCCCAGCAAGTCGATGCTGGGGTGGCCGTGAGCGTGCCACTGCACTCCAGCCTGGGTGATGGAGTGAGATTCCAACTAAAAAAAAAAAATCCCCAAAAAACAAACAAAAATAAAACAAATTTTAAAAAAAACAACACAGCATCAACAGTGTCACAATGTGCGTGTATAGCTCTATGTCATTTTGTCACGTAGATTTGTGTAAGCACCACTGCAATCAGGACACAGGTCCAGCCCATCACCTTGAAGACCTCTCTCCTACTGTCCCTCTGGTGACACTCCCAGCCCCTTCCCTCCACCCTCCCTGTCCCCTGGAGGAATCCTTCGAGCCGCTCCTCGGTTCTCCATCTCTGCAATTTTGTTATGTGGAGAATGCTGTGGAAATGGAATCCTACAGTATGTGACCTTTGAGGTTTTTTTCTTTTTTTCCAATTATCATAATGCCCTTGATATCCATCGGCATTATTGGGTCCATCAAGAGTTTGTTCCTTTTTATTGCAAAATAACGTTCCACCCTTTATCTCTTTAACTTGCTTTTGTGCACATGTGTACATGTGTGTGTGCTGTCCTCCCCTCCCCAGGTCACCGGGAAGATGGATGAGAACCAGTTTGTGGCTGTGACCAGCACCAACGCAGCCAAAGTCTTCAACCTTTACCCCCGGAAAGGCCGCATTGCTGTGGGATCCGACGCCGACCTAGTCATCTGGGACCCTGACAGCGTTAAAACCATCTCCGCCAAGACACACAACAGCGTAAGACCCGATCCAGACAAGTTATAGTCACAGAAAGAGGCAGAGGAAGGGAAAGTACCAGGATTTCCAAACCTACTCGCTGTGACAGGAGTGAACTTCTCTCCAGGATCTGTACTAACTTGCAATTGACTGAGGAAAAAAAAGTAGCCGTTTTGTGTTCTTTAGTGAGGCCAATGAAACTGTTACTCACCTCATCATTTTGGAGGATCCCAGCCTCTCTGTAGACCTTCAGAGCCTCCAGACTCAAAACATTACACGAGAACCTTCTAGAAGTCAGGCACCATCCCATTTTCACAGTTCAGTACAGCACTTCCTAGGTAGTGCTTTTTGCAAGAAAGGGACCCAAATCGGTTGGTCACATGGCCTCTCCTGAGATGCCCATTGGGCACTTTGATTCTCTTAAGCCCCTGTTTTCTTTTCTTTTTCTTTGAGTTGGAGTCTTACTCTGCCACCCAGGCTGGAGCGCAGTGGCACACTCATGGCCACCCCAGTGTCGACTTGCTAGGCTCCAGCGATCTTTCTGCCTCAGCCTTCTAAGTAACCAGAACTATAGGCATGCGCTACCACATCCGGCTAATTTTTTATTTATTGTAGAGACAAAGTCTCACCAAGGTGCCCGGGCTGGTCTCAAACCTGCGGGCTCAGGCAATCTTTGCCTCTGCCTCTCAAAGCGGCCCTTGTTTTCTCTTGTCAGTGTTGCCATTCAGAAACCTGAATGACAGTCCCTCTTTTATATATACACATACACATGAGAGAGAGAGAGAGATTTTTTTTTTTAAATAGTAGAGACAGACTCCTGCTATGTAGCCCAGGCTGGTCTCTATCTCCTGGTCTCAAGCGGTCCTCCCGCTTCAGCCTCTGTAAGTGTGTGAGCCACCGTGCCTGACTGACAGTCACTCTCATTGTCTTAAAAGAATTGATTGACTTTGACTTCTCCCTAGTACAAGACATAGCTGCAAGCCATTCGCTCGGGATGTTAGGCTCATTCTCTCGCTTCTGGATCTGGGCTGTAGGGCTGAGAGCTACCCTTTCTTGCTTTTTCTTTATTGATTGATACATTATATGTGTGCATGTGAAATTTTATTACATGCGTAGACTGCTTGATGGTGAAGTCAGGGTATTTGGGGTATCTGTCACCCAAGTATTGAGCATTTCTGTGGAGTCCTATCCGATAGTAGGACATATCTTGCTCTGTGGCTCAGGCTGGTCTTGAATTCCTATCTGTAGGACTCCATAGAAGTAGTCCTCTCTGCTAGCTGTTTTGAAAAACACAACACATTGTTAACTGTAGTCAGCCAACTCTGCTGTCACACTTACTTAGATCCGTGTTTACCAAACTAGGGCTGCTTAACTTACTCTCTTGCTCATGCGATGCCAGGCAAGTGACTTGAAGTCTTTGGCACCTTAAGCTGAGATAAAGGGTTCAGTCGCGGTCTTTGATTGTCCTGTGAGTCTTTGAGGCCAGCGAGCGTTACGCAGAGGTGTTGGACACCCCGGTTCCTCAGACGGAATGGTACAGGTACAAAATGGAAAGAACACAGGCCGGGCTCAGTGGCTCAGCCTGTCATTCCAGCACTTTGGGAGACCGAGGCGAGTGGATTGCCTGAGCCTGCAGGTCTGAGACCTGCCCAGGCAACTTGGCGAGACCTCGTCTCTACAATAAATCAAAAATCAGCCAGGCATGGTAGCGTGCACCCGTAGTTCTGGCTACTTGGAAGGCTGAGGTGGAAGGATCGCCGGAGCCCAGCAGGTCGAGGCTGCAGTGGCCGGGAGCGTGCCACTGCACTCCAGTCTGGGTGACAGAGTGAGACTCGAAATCAAAAAAAAAAAAACATGGACAGGGGAGAGCTTTGGAAAAGGAATGGGCCTCAGGCAGAAGTGTATCATGTGAGGAGCTCGTGTGAATTTTAAAGTGAATTCTCTCTTTTTTTTTTTTTGAGTCAGAGTCTCACTCTGTTGCCCAGGCTGGAGTGTGGTGGCACAATCACAGCTCACCACAGCCTCAACCTCTGGGGCTCAAGCCATCCTCCTGCCTCAGCCTCCCAGATAGCTGGGACTATGGATAAGCACCATCACACCCAGCTTATTTTTTACATTTTTTGTAGAGATGAGGTCTCACTATGTTGTCCAGGCTGGTTTCAAACTCGCAGGCTCAAACAGTCCTCCCACCTTGGCCTCCCAAAGTGCTGGGATTGCAGGCATGAGCCACTGTTCCTGGCCTGAAGTGAGTTCTTAATGACTGGAGAGATTATTCTCGATAAAACTCTAAGAGGCAAGCCAGCCAGACAGGGAATGAGATTCCAGGGCCCACCCCAGACAGCCTGGGCCACCAACCCCACACCTTCCCCACATGCCAAATTTCTCCGGGACTACCCTGGGTCTTTGCCACTTTCCAGGCCTCTGTTTTGGCTGTGGCGAACCTGGGCTCAGCTCTGGCTTCTGCTTGCACCCATGGGTCCCAGCATGGTGGGTGCCTCTCAGAAAGCTACTCAACTCCACATTTCCCTCCTTACCCACTGGCTGGCTTGGAGCCCACTTATGGCAGCACAGCCCACCTGTGGCTTCACACACAGCCTCTTGGGGGTCCTGGCGGGCACCTTTCTGGGCAAGGGTTTTCTGGAACCCCGCCCAGCGAACCTTTTTGCTCATAGGCACTAACTTTCCATTCCCATTCACTCTCTCATTTGGCCTTCTCAGTACAGGGACCGGAATTATCATCCCTGTGGGGAAGATAAATAAACGGAGGCTGAGAGAGCTTAAGGGACCCATCTAATGTCACACAGCGATTTTGTGGTCGAGCTAGAATCAGAACCCCAAGTTGTCCAAGGCTCTTCCCTGCCAGGCTGCGCTTACAGCCTCCTGGTCAGGGTTAGACGGAGAGCATGCTTGCCTCCCTTGCAGGCTCCCCCTTCCCTTCCCTCACTAGGTACTCGAAGGGGCAGATGGGGCTCCTTACCTAGGATGCAGGTGGCCAGGCTGGGGGCTCGCGCTTGGAGCTCTTGGCCTAGAAGCAGAGAGCGTGTGAAGGCGTGAAGATTCGGGCAGACAGGTTCTGGCTTCCAGACACTTCCACCCACACCCGCCCTGCTTCTGCCTCCTGGTGACCCTTGTGGCGATGTGGACTTTCCGAGTGCCTGTCTTCCGTCCCCACCTGTCCTCAAGAGCCAGGGCTCAGTGTGCCTGTGTGTGTGTCATCTGGGAAAATGCAAATAGGAGCCTTTCCCATGTAATGCCGGGCTTCCCACCGCAGGACTCATCAGCTTTGATTTGGAGCATCTCGCCAGCTGTTATTGACAGCCCTGTTGCTGAACCTTGGCCTGGGTTTTTCCAGGCATCCGCCAGATGAGGAGTTTTAGAAAGGCCGTGTGGATGTGGGCTGACAATGTCTGAGCTTGGTGCACGATGCAGCCTTGCTGCCTCACGGTCTGATGGTGGAAGGGAGGCTCTGGGTGCCTTGAGCTGTGACCTGACCCTTGGACTTGTCAGTGTGGAGCCACTCAGAGGTATGGGGCTGGTGCCTCCGTCTTTTAAGAATGGGAGATGGCCCCACATAAATGAGCACATAGGTATGTATACATTGTACGATGTCTCGGGTACTGCAGGGCTGGCAAGCTTGCTGGCAAAGTGCGATAAAAGGCCTGACTGGCTGGGCATGATGGCTCACACTTGTAACCTCAGCACTTTGGAAGGCTGAGGCAGGAGGGTCACTTGGGGTCAGGTGTTCAAGACCAGCCTGGGCAGCATAGCCAGACCTCACCTCTACAAAAAAATTTTAAAATTAGCTGGGCTCGGTGGCTCAGCCTGTAATCCTGCACCTTTGGGAGGCTGAGGTGAGTGGATTGCCTGAGCCCGCGGGTTCGAGACCCGCCTGGGCAGCGAGACCTCATCTCTACAATAAATCAAAAAAAAAAAATCAGTCGGGCGTGGTAGCACGTGCCTGTAATTCAGCTACTCGGAAGGCTGAGGCGGAAGGATCGCCAGAGCCCAGCAGGTTGAGGCTGCAGTGGCCGGGAACGGCTACTGCACTCCAGTCTGGGCAACAGAGTGAGACTCCAACTCAAAAAAAAAAAAAATTAGCTGGGCCTGGTGGCACGTGCTTGTGTAGTCCCAGTTAACTTGGGAGGCTGAGGTGGGAGGATTGCTTGAGCCCAGGAGTTCAAGGTTATAGAGAATTATGATTGTACCACTGCCCGCCAGCCTGGGCAACAGAGAGACCCTGTCTCTAAAAAAAAATCCGGCAGTGAATGAGCGAACGTGTTCTAAGTGGCCACTGTGTGCCAAGCAGTGTGTTAGATACTGTTGTTGATTTCTTTTGGTGTTAGCATCAGTCCTGCAAAGTGGGCTCTATTTGTCTTCTTATAGATGAGACACTAAGACCCAGAGGCGTGGAAGGGATGTGCCCAAGATCACACAGCTGGTGGACAGCAGGCCTGGAGTGTGAGCCCAGGGCAGATGGCTCCAGGGCCAAGGCTGTGCCCTTTATTCTCTCTGGTAGGATCAGGCTGTCAGGGCCTAGGCAGTCAGCTGTGGAGTGATGTGGAAGAGATGCATCATCCAGGCCTTGAAGGATGACTCACGCCCTTTCAAAGTGTATTTCTGAGAGGACTGGGGATGTATTGTCATCTCACATAAGCCTCGGGAGGGTGGCGGATGTAAAACCAAAGCTCTAAGACAAGATTAAAGTGATCTGCCCAGAGTCACACAACTTCTGGGTTTTATCATATCTGAGATGGCCTCGATTTTTTTTAAGAGACAGGGTCTTGCTCTGTCACCCAGGCTGGAGTACACTGGTATAATCATAGCTCTCTGCAGCCTCAACCTCCTGGGATCAAGTGGTCCTCCCACCTCAGCCTCTCAAATAGTTGGGACTACTTTGGCCTTCCAAAGTGCTGTGATTAGAGACATGAGCCACTGCGCCTGGCCGATGCCATCAATTTTTAAAAGACATTCCATTAGGTTGCGTACCCCAATGAAAGAAGACAGACCCAAGATGAGGAGTCTCCTAGGAAATGCACACATACTTCCTACACAAGTATTTTGTTGTGTGTGTGTGTGTCAGGGTCTCACTCTGTCACCCAGGCTGGAGGGCAGTGGCATAATCACGGCACACTGCAGCCTCAACCTCCTGGGCTCAGGCAGTCATTCCGCCTCAGCCTCCCGAGTAGCTGGGACCACAGGCACATGCTACTGCACCTGGCTAGTTTATTTTTGTAGAGAGGAGGTCTCGCTGCATAACCCAGGCTAATTTGTGCTCCTGGGCTCAAGCCATCCTCCCGCCTCAGCCTCCCAAAGTGTTGGATTTACAGGCGTGAGCCTATCAGAGAGGTGGGAAAGGGTCTCCTGCATTCTAGGGAAGGAAATGAAGACACAGAGATTAAGTGCCTGCCAGGTGGCCAGTCGGGACAGCACCCCCATCTCTGGGCTTTCTCTGGAGTTTTGTCCACGTGGGGTCAAGGGGATGGGTGCTGCTGGACTGACTGGGTCCAGTCAAGGTGGACCTAACAGAGACTCCACTGTGCTGTCTTCTGCCAGGCTCTCGAGTACAACATCTTCGAGGGCATGGAGTGCCGCGGCTCTCCGCTGGTGGTCATCAGCCAGGGGAAGATTGTCCTGGAGGACGGCACCCTGCATGTCACCGAAGGCTCCGGGCGCTACATCCCCCGGAAGCCCTTTCCGGATTTTGTTTACAAGCGTATCAAGGCAAGGAGCCGGGTGAGTAGTTCTCTTCTTAGGACTTGTTTTTTTTTTTATTGTTATGGATTAAGTTCAGTGCCACGAACACTAAGCTCCGTGAGTCAGAACCTTGAGTGAGGACAGGGGATTCCAGGGAGAAGGGGACCCTGAACTTTTTCTTCCTGAGACTCCTTCTCCGCAGCAGCCTGAGCAAAGTGAGACCCTCGTAGGTGCTAGGGTGAAGAGTGTGGGTTGAGGGCCCAGAGTGGGATGAGGGCTCAGAGGAAGGGAGCACTGCTGCAGAGTCACGGGAAAGAGTGTCGGGGAGAGGACATTTGAGTTGGGTATTAAAGGTTAAGTAGGAGTTTGTCAAGTCAATTTGGGAGATAAGGGAGCTTGGTAGAGAGAATGTCATGAGCATAGAGAATGGATATATAGTGTATTCAGGACATAGTGGAAAGTCCACAGCACCAGTGTGTGGGGACATGAGGCCAGGAAGAGATGGAGAGGTCAGGGAGTTGAAGGGAGAGTGAGATTGGAAGGAAAATTTGGGACCAGATCTTGAACGTGACACCAGATCCTCATGGCATATTTGGAGGATTCTTACAAGGTTTAATGTTGAAGTGCCCTGTGGGGGGAATGATAAGAAATGTTAGTTTTTGGAGAATAACCGGTTCCCAGTGGCCTGCCCTGTGGGGAGCTGGCACCATGCCGTCTGTCCCTGTTGTACCTGTCTGTAAGAACCCTGTGTCCCCAGATCTCGCAGGCCCGTCTTGGCCTCGGGTCCTTCCTCACCAGGAGGTTGCTAGCAAGGGGTCCTCCATGACTGTGGCCTGAGTCAGGGGCTTTTGTGTTTTGCAGCTGGCGGAGCTGAGAGGGGTTCCTCGTGGCCTGTACGATGGACCCGTGTGCGAGGTGTCTGTGACGCCCAAGACAGTCACTCCAGCCTCCTCGGCCAAGACGTCTCCTGCCAAGCAGCAGGCCCCACCGGTCCGGAACCTGCACCAGTCTGGATTCAGCTTGTCTGGTAGGGTTTTGACCTGGGGAGGGCCTAGTTCTGAGTTGGAGAGCCTGCACTTGCATTTGAAAAAGGGGCAGAGGCTCACACCTGTAATCCCAGCACTTTGGGAGACCAAGGCGGGAGGATTGTTTGAGACCAGCCTGGGCAACATAGCGAGACCCCATCTCTACAAAAAATTTGAAAACATTAGCTGGACATGGTGGTACTTGGTGTTCAAGAGACTGAGGTGGAAGGATCGCCTGAGCCCAGGAGGTTGAAGCTGTGGTGAGCTAAGATTGTGCCACTGTACCACAGCCTGGGTGACAGAGTGAGACTTTGACAAAGAAAGAAAGAAGGAAGGAAGAAAAGACAGAGGGAGGGAGGGAAGAAAAGACTAAGTGAGTTAATATTCACAGTATTTAGAGCCATTTGAGACCTTTTAGCTGTTTCCTTGGCTGGAATGTGTGATGTCCCCTTGCTGAGAGGAAAAGTCCACATTCTAGAGTTTCCCGTCTTGGAACTTCCTTTCCATCTTTTGTCTGGCCCATGACCAGAACCTTCCACTCTTGCAGCTGCCTGAATCTCAGAAGGTATCCAGATTCCTATGGCATGTTCAAGAAATAGTTAATCCAACTGAAGTTTTTTTCTTTTCAGATGCACTGGTTTTTAGGTAGTTAGCACGTGGGTTATATTTGGATTACCAATTCTCAGAGCTTTCAAAATGATGAACTTTAGTTTTGTCAGAGGTGAAAGCGTTGTAAGCACATCTGTACCAGGCCATTCACACGTAAGGTACTTATGGGACGCCTCCTTGACTAGGGGAGAGACTGCCAGAGACGGGGCTGTATCTTCAGAAAAGCCCCAGCCAGCTTGACTCACGGGAACAGGGGTAGGATGGAATCTGAAATGTAGTGCTACTTTATTTATTAACTTTTTTTTTTTTTTTAGAGACAGGGTCTCGCTCTGTCACCCGGGCTGGAGTGCAGTGGCACAGTCAGCTCACTGCGGCCTCAAACTGCTGGGCTCAAGCGATCCTCCTGCCTCGGCCTCCAGAGTGGCTGAGATGTTAGGCGTGTGCCACCTGTTTTATATTTTTAAACTTTTTTGTCGAGACGAGGTCTCGCTATGTCGCGCAGGCGGGTCTTGAACTCCCGGGCTCAAGCGATCCTCCTGCCTTGGCCTCCCAAAGTGCTGGGGTTACAGGCATGCACCACTGGGCCCTGCGTGCTTTTTAACAGCTGGTTTTTCTTTCTCCAGTCCTAAGTCCAACTAGCTTCTGCAAGGACTGCTTTATACAGTCTGTGATGCCCTGGCCTCCTTGGGGCCGTCTCCTTTTTGTCCCCTGAACTTTCAGCGAGGCTTTAGAGAAGCCTGGAGAACGTGGCTGACATTTCTCTCCCAAGCCGTGTGACTTGGGTTTGCAGCAGGAGCTGGGGCGACTCCCGGGCCTCTCACCCCTCCCTCCTCTCCTCCCTCTCCAGGTGCCCAGATCGATGACAACATTCCCCGTCGCACCACCCAGCGCATCGTGGCTCCCCCGGGTGGCCGTGCCAACATCACCAGCCTGGGCTAGAGCTCTCCCGACCACACGCAGCCCACTGGGGACGGGGGACGGGACACCTGAGGACATTCTGAGACTTCCTTCCTTCCTTTTTTTTTTTTAAGAGCCTGTGATAGTTACTGTGGGGCAGCCAGTTCATGGGGTCTGCGGGGGCCCCGCACCCCGCTTCTCACCGGGAGTTACTGATCTCACCCACCCACTCCCCTACACATCTCCGAATCTCACACCCAGGTCTGTCCACTGAGCTCGTACACGGAACCACACCCAACACTCAGACATGCGAAACAAAGCAGGTCACGGCGAGGGTGTCCTCATCACAAACTCCGTAGCACTTGCTAGCATCTTCCTTTTCATGGGGGAAGGTAGAGTGAATTGCCCAGAGCTGCCTTTTTCTTTTCTTCTGAAATTGTTTTTAAAAAGATTTTTTTTTTCTTTGTGGGGCTGGGGAGGGGTCGGGGCTGAGGGGAGAGTCTTTTTTTTTAATACTAAATTGGAAAGTCTAATTCAATATTCATACAAGGGGTTTGAACTGGACATCCTAACGATGCAATTATGTAACCATCGAGCTGATTCAGGGTGGTTGGCAAACTCACCGTGCCCGTCCTGAGAGGCTCCAAGTGTCCACATCGCCATTCCATAGTCTTCTGGGTCAGCTGTTGAGAAGAGGCAGGCTTTCTTTTTTGGCCTAGATTTTGCCGCGGATTCATTCTTTTGAGGAGTCTCTCCACCGTTTTTCTGCTTTCTCTCTTGCTTTTTCATTCACGGATATTTCCAAGTGTCTCTGCCTCTTTCTTCGTGTGTCCTTGTCTCTGAGATGGCGCGTTTCTCTGCTTTCCTGTTGTGTCTTCATAGAGCCAGGTCTCCCATTTCACGGTGGTCCCAGAACCCTCCCAGAAGGATCTGAGCTTTGCTGTGGCAACCGTAGAATCACAGTGCCGTAAAATGCTCGTCCGTGTGAGACTGGTGCTACCCACCCGCTGTCACGAGGATGTGATGCTCGATACGCTGGCCAGGTGCAGGGTGGGGCTGAGTTATCTCACCCACATGTCACACGTGCCCAGGCATGGGACCGCAGACAGTGCCGAGATGGTGAAATTTGAGGTTGCAGAACGGGAGAGATTTTCCTCCGTGTGATGCTGTCTGGCCAAAGACACAGTCAAACCTATAAACCGAGCCCCCAAAATCCAAGAGAGCCAACCAGCCTCACGCTAGCCACTAGCTCAGAAGTGCTAAGCTAGTGGGTGTCTGGCCCAAGGCCCAGCTGTACCCTGGGTTTCAGTATCTTTAGGGATTCCAGACCACACTGGGATGTCTCACTTTGGGGGGGAAAATTCTTTTTTCTCTTGTCCAGTTCTTTCAAAAGACGCAGTGCAATCCAGGGTGACCCTATACACGCAGAAAATCTTTGGGGAATTTGACTTCAAGTCCATTTTACTTTTCAAGAGGAAAAAGAAAAAAATCTATGTTATGAATGGTATGTCACGTCCCAGCTGTTGTGGGGAGAAAACCTTCCACCTGAAACACACGGCCCCCTTAGAGACCACAGGTGTTCTCGGGTCTCCGTCCCACCGCCCTCTCCTCACCTCTGTGACCATTTCCCACTAGCTGGCATCTTCGTGTCCTTGTTGGCTTGAGTGGCATTTCATTCCAGACGTTTACAGGTTCTCTTCAGCAGTGTCGTCTCTGCAGGCTTTTAAAAACCAAATCAGCTTTTGTCACGCGTCCCATCAAAAAAGTAGGTCATGACATCACTTCCCTTGTTTCTCCACACGTTTTTGCCTTTGGGATTATGGTTGGGGTTTTTTGTTGTTGTTGTTTATTTGTTATTTTAAAGGTAAATTGCACTTTTAAAAAATAATTGGTTGACTTAATATATTTGCTTTTTTTTTTCTCACCTGCACTTAGAGAAAATTTGAACAAGTTGGAAAAAGAAATTTTTTTGTTTCAATTCTAAGAAACACTCGCAGCTCCTTTGTATTCACTTGAGTCTTCCTGTTTTTTCCTGTACCAGGCCATGGTAATTTTGGTTGTTTAGATCATTTTCTTTAAAGAACAATTGAAAACCTGAAGATTCCTGCAGGCTGTGTAAGCATGTTTACCCGTTGGCTTGCTTTGTGTGTCTGTTAAATGAATGTCATATGTAAATGCTAAAATAAATCGACAGTGTCTCAGAACTGAATAACTGCAGTGACTTGATGCTCTAAAACAGTGTAGGATTTAAGAATAGATGGTTTCTAATCCTTGAAATTGTGATTGTGACCCATGAGTGGAGGAACTTTCAGTTCTAAAGCTGATCAAGTGTGTAGCCAGAAGAGTACTTTTTTTTTTTGTAACCACTGTCTTAATGGCAAAATAATTATGGTAAAAAACAGGTCTCGTGTTTATTATTCCTTAAGAACTCTGTGTTATATTACCATGGAACGCCTAATAAAGCAAAATGTGGTTGTTTCAGGGTGTGTCTGTGTTGAGATATTCACGAGGCGGCTACTTGTCCCGGGCCTCCAACCCAGCGTCCCTCCACAGGCATTCCAGGGGCCCTCGGCTTCGGTTGGGTGACGGTACAATCCAAGCGTTTTGACTGCATGTCACAAGTTGCTATGTCAAGGCACAGGATGGGGTGTCATTTCCAAGCAAAGCCATAGCCTCTGGGCTCATGGGAAGCTGAGTGTCAGAAATCCTCAGACTCGGTCTTAGGGAGGTCTTGTTGCGGGAAAACAAGAGAGACTGTGACACTGAGGCCATCTTCGGCTCAGCGGGCTCGTACTCCAAGGCTGAGCAACCTGGTGGAAGAGGAGAGGGGTTTTATCTGTTCTTTTAAGTATGGGGGGGGGGGTCGGGTTGTAGGCTACACATTTTTCTTTGGAGTTTGCAAGGTGGTACTTAGCAAAACCAGATTTTCTTTCTTTTTTTTTTTTTTTGAGTTTGAGTTTCACTCTGTCACCCAGACTGGAGTACAGCGGCTGCTCCCGGCCACCGCAGCCTCGACCTGCTGGGCTCCGGTGATCCTTCCGCCTCAGCCTTCCAAGTAGCTGGAATTACAGGCATGTGCTACCACACCCGGCTGATTTTTTGATTTATTGTAGAGATGAGGTCTTGCTGCCCAGGCGGGTCTCGAACCCGTGGGCTCAGGCAATCCACTCACCTCAGCCTCCCAAAAGCACGGGATTACAGGCTGAGCCACCGAGCCCGGCCAAAACCAGATTTTCAAGGAATAAGATTATCTCCAGGGTATACATGACAAGCAAGGGTTATAAACTGATAACCACAGAGAGAGGATGTGGGGGTGAGGTTGTGAATGGATCACTATCCTGCATTTTCAGGAAAGCAACCTTTGGCTGTTTGGCTTTCTCAAGCCCCATGTTTAGCGGGTCTAGGGTCTGGGGCTTGCCGGTTGATTTTTTTTTGTTGTTGAGTTGGAGTCTCAGTCTGCCGCCCAGACTGGAGTGCTCCCGGCCACCGCAGCCTTGACTTGCTGGGCTCCGGCGATCCTCCCGCCTCAGCCTTCCAAATAGCTGGAACTACAGGTGCGCGCTACCACGCCCGGCTAATTTTTTGATTTATTGCAGAGATGATTTATTGCAGAGATGAGGTCTCACCAAGTTGCCCATCTGGGACTCGAACCTGCGGGCTCAGGCAGTCCACTCACCTCAGCCTCCCAAGGCACGGGATTACAGGCTGAGCCACCGAGCCTGGCTGCCGGTTGATTTTTAAAAGGAATGATTTTAACTGTTTTCAGCCCCTCTCTGCCACAGTCTCACGCGTCCAGAATCAAACTGCAACAGGGAATAGAATGGGATCCTGTAGGTGGGGGGGAGGTGCCCCCTCTGGGCTCTTTGCTTTCTTCAAGGTTGTTTATCCTGGCAAGTCCTCAAGCATGGGTGCGTGGAAGATAAGAGATGGAGCACCAGTAATTCTAGTACTCTGGGAGGCCTAAGCTGGAGGATCATTTGAGGCCAGGAGTTCGAGACCAGCATGGGCAACACAATGAGACCCCCCCCACGCCATCTCTTAAAAAAGTAACAAAATATTTTTAAAGCTTTTTCTTTTTTTTAAAGAAACACATAAAAGATAAGGGACAGGAGTGTCGACTCGTGTGCACAGCTCTGTCAAAAAGCTTGCAGAAGCTGGGATATAAAGGTTTGCTCTTCCAAGCTCAGCCAAGTGTCAAGAATGCACGCTGGGCGGGAGCCACGCCCACCCCGGCGTGCCCATTGCTTGGTTTCCATGGTTACCCCGTTGAACCGTGAACGAAGAGGGTGTGTGCCCTGGGATCCCCAGGCCCATCAAAGAGTTCATGAAGTTGTTTTCTCCCTTTCTTTCCCTCTGTTCCTCTTCTTTTCCTTCCTTCCTTTTTTGTTTTCTATCCAGCCCTGCCCGAACCCGATATGGGATGATTTGCAAAGGAAACACAGGATACCAAGGCTTTAGAAACAGTCTGGGTGAAGGAAAGATAAGAGTTGGGAAAAAAAGATAAGGCCCAATTGGGGTTCATATAAAACACTGCCACAGGGCTATATAGACTCGTTGAGGGGCCCTGAGTGTTCTAGCAAAGCAAACAACAGGGAAATACAACCAGTTACAAAGTTTGCTGTGACCAGAAGATTAAAAAGCCCCCCCTGTGGGAGCTTTTCCGTCCTCTCAACAAATCTTGCTTTCTTCAAACAAACAAAAAGATGAAGTAATCCTGAAAAAGTGCAGCAAATCCTGACCTCGGCCCTAAGGGATGTCTGAGTCCTCCCAGTAACCACGGTGTTGAGAGTCTACGGCTGGTTCCTCGCCTTACGCCGATGCAGAGTACGGTAATCCAGTGATAGACTCGGGACCTAATCACATCTGCCCCCTAAAGTCTTTCTGTGGACTTGTGTCTGCTAAAGGGAAATTTGCAAACCGGTCCCAGAGATAGCAAGAGACCAGGGTGCAAAGGCTTGGTCTTGGCCAGGCATGGTGGCTCACGCCTGTAATCCCAGCCCTTTCAGAGGCTAAAGTGGGAGGATTGCTTGAACCCAGAAGTTCGAGACCAGCCTGGGCAACATAGTGAGACCTCGTCTCTACCAAAAATTAGCCTGGCGGGGTGATGAGCACCTGCAGTCCCAGCTACTGGGGAGGCTGAGGTGGGAGAATCACTCGCGTCCAGGCAATCAAGGCTGCAGTGAGCCCAGATAGTGCCACTATAACTCCAGCTTGGGCGACAGAGTGAGACTCTAAAAAAAGAAAAGGCTTAGCTTAGTCTTCCACTTAGACTCTCTAGGGGCAGAAAGTCTCACCCTAACATATATGGGACTAGGACAACAGTTAAAATGGAGACCCCAAGGCTCACAGCCCACCTTCCTCCTATTCCCAACCTAGCTTCATTCCACACTGGAACAAGCCTTCTGCCCGTGCCTGTGGCCACCGCAGCCCACATGTCCAAGTTCCACTCAAACCCCAGCAAACAGCTGCCCCACAGGGTGTCTGCATTAGCGGTGAGGTCTGCCCTCCAGAGGACAGAGGCAGCAAAGAGGCCCACGTGGGTGCTGAGAGTGGGCTTGGGTCTGTTTGAGCAGGAGATCCCAGGGACCTGGGTACCAAAGCTGGCCTGGAAGACCGGCTGGGAGCATCTCCCTTACCCTTCGGAACGCCTCGCCCTCCACGATGGCATGCTAGAGGGGCCCAGAAAGCAGGTCCCTAGAGATGGACTAGTGTAGCTACAGAACTCTGTCGGTGTTCTTTCCTCCAAGGATAAATTTTAGAGCATCGGGAAAAAGTTAAGTGGAATGCATATCCTTCGGGAAGTATTCTGTCTTGCATTATAATAAGTTGGCAGCCTGGGGCAACATAGTGAGACCCTGTCAGTCCAAAATTTTTTTAAAATTAGCCAGGCGTTGTCATGCACGCCTGTAGTCCCAGCTACTCGGCAGTCTGAGGGAGGACCCCTTGAGTCTAGGGCAGGGGTCCTCAAACTTTTAAAACAGGGGGCCAGTTCACTGTCCCTCAGACCGTTGGAGGGGCGGACTATAGTTTTAAAAAAAGCTATGAACAAATTCCTTTTTTTAAAAAAATTATAGTCTGCCCCTCCAATGGTCTGAGGGACAGTGAACTGGCCCCCTGTTTTAAAAGTTTGAGGCCCCTGGGAGAAGGACAGTTTATCCATCAGGCACAATTCCCAGCCTGTTCAGTAAAATCCTCTTTTGTTTCCCATAGCCCTATAGCCATAGACCTTCAAAATGTTAGTTGCTCTGAACTGACTCCTAGGATGGGTCCACTGAGCCAAAAGTCTCCCCTAGTGTCCTAGCAAGTCATGTTAGAGGATCGAGGGCAAAGTGATTTGTTGACAGGAGTGATGGGTGATGGGAGGGAAGATCGGAAATGTCACCCTCAGTCAATACTCAGCCAGCCAGACTGGAGGCTCTAAATTGCCCCAAGTGTCTCTAGATTTTCCTGGGCTACAACTCCTGGATTCCATCCTCCACAAGCCCCTGAATTACTTTTTCACCTCATCCTTTCTTTTCAGCAGGTGATCCTGCTTCTTACTTTAAATGCAGAACAACCTGGGAGCCAGATTTCCTGACGCTATATGTAACCTTGGGGTGGCAGCTGACTTCCCTGTGCCTGGCGTCCCCATCTAGAAAAAGGAAAAAATAATAGTTCCCACCTAATGGGCTTGTTTTGAATATGAAAAGAGTTAATACATATAAAACACTTATACAAGTGGCTAGCACATCATACACATAAAATAAATGTAGGTTATCTTATTCCTGCTCCCTTGCTGCCAACATTTAAACACGTTCATCTCATATTTATGAAGAAATTCTTTCTTATCCTCACATCTACATCCACCCTCTGTCCTCTCTAAAAATTCACCCTTGTTGTCAAATAACTTAAGTAGGAGGGCTATATATATCTGTGGCTTTTCCCCTCCTAAATTCTCTCTCCTAACCCTAGAGCCATCCAGCTCCACTAGCCCTTCCCTTCTCGAAACTGTTTGTGCCATGCACTTCCTGCCTCTAAATCCCAAGGACACATTTCACTTCTGTCATTTCACCTCAATGTGCCCCTGGCTCTGTTGACCTTTTTGCTCTCTTCTACTCTGTGTACTCTCACACCCCACCCCAGGTCAGATGTGCATTAGCTGCTTGCTGGGCTAACTGCAGAAATATGGATGTCCTCTGGGAGAGTGACCTCCCCTATTCCCTGGCTGCTGACCCCACTGGCCTTCTCCAGACAGCCCTCTCTCCTGAGCCCCATTATAAATGGATCTTCAGATGCTTCATATGTTCCTATCCTGAGCTCTTTCTTGTATTCTCAAGCTGTTCCTCTCCAGAAGTCCCTATGTCCATGGAGTGTATCAACATGCACTATGTGGTTCTGACAAATGGTGCAGGGGTCATTCTCCAACATCTGCTCTACATTGATCCTATTTCTTTTTTTTTTTTTTGAGTTGGAATCTCACTCTGTCGCCCAGACTGGAATGCAGTGGCTGCTCCAGCCTCGACCTGCAGGGCTCCGGCGATCCTTCCGCCTCAGCCTTTCAAGTAGCCGGAATTACAGGCGCGTGCTACCATGCCCGGCTGATTTTTGATTTATTGTAGAGATGAGGTCTCACTGCCCAGGTGGGTCTCGAACCCGCGGGCTCAGGCAATCCACTCACCTCAGCCTCCCAAAGGCGCGGGATTACAGGCTGAGCCACCGAGGCCGGCTTGATCCTATTTCTTAAATATTAACACCTACTAGTTCCCTCATCTTTCCAGCTCCACAGTCATTCCACCAGCCCAGATCACTACTGTCTCTCCCTGGATCATCACAATTGTCTATCTCTCCTTCCCTCTGACTCATCTCTCACACTTCCACCAGGGAACTCTTCACTGAAAGCCCATTAATGGTTTCCTACTGCCCTGAGGGTAAACTTCAAATTCCTTAAACTGTTTTTCAAAGACCTTGACTTACCTCCATCTGCTAAAATTGTCAGTGAGAGTTCTCTATTTCTCTTTTTATATGTTCCAACCATAGGATTAGGTGAACTTTTGTCGTGTATTGACTGCCCAGCATCTGAATACTGTATTTTGATTTGCAAAAATTCTCCAGTGTGAATCTACACCCAAAGGGTGGTAGATATTCCCTTCCCCACTCATTGGCACTTAACGTGTGATCGTGTGACTTGGACACAGCCAGTTAGGTATCCAATAATGCGGGCACCATGCCAACGTCCTCATGAACCTTGACTGGGCTCTTGGCAGCCCAGGTGTTTTTGGCTCCTGCCTGATTCCTCAGTCTACTTGTTCTTTCATAAGCTATTTAATAGTCTTCCAATAAATGCCTCTTCCTCTAAAATTAAGCAGAGTCAGTGTTTAGTGGTTGTAATCAAGAACTCTGACATTTACATGGAATTTCTCACAGGCCTTCTAAAATAGAAGGCATGTGTGATGTTCTCTGTGCATACTTTACTTAGCTGACTCCTACTCATTCTTCAGACCCAGATCTAAAGATCTCTTCTTTGTCTGGAGCCTCAACCAACCTCTCTCACTTAGACCAGGGTTAATGCACCTATGGAAAGTCTCTGTGGTACTCTTTTTTTTTCCCTCTAGTATAGCACTCATCATCTTCAAATGTGATTGTTTGCTAAGTTATCCTCACCACTACATGTAAGATGTTCAAAGATCCCACTTGCACTGCTTAATCTTGCTTTTCCAGTGCGAGAATCCAGTCCATAGTATCATCTGTCACATAGTAGCTCTCAGTAAATATTTGCTAAACAAGTGAATACATTGCAGCCTTACCTCAGTGCCTGAAGTTGTGTCTGGATCCTCCTTTAAACTCAAAAAACCTTTGAGGTGGTCAATTCCCAATACCCTAGTATGAATTAGGTTGGACATTTCATCTCCTAGCCCTCTTCACTCTTGTAGAAGCCCATGGCTATGGCCATACACACAGATCTGGATCCTGTCCTGGCAGGAGCAGATTTGTTTTGTGTCATTTTGTGGTACTTATGCATGAGATGCCACAGAGCCACTTGACCAAGAACTTGTTAGAATGAAACATCTTGCCAGAGGCTTTGAAAGGAGCAGTGCTGTGTAGGGATGGTAGGAGGAAGACAGCAGAGGAGAAGCAAGGATGAGAAGGTATTACTCTCCCCCACTAGACTGTCAGCTCCATGAGGTCTGGGTCCTTTTTCATCCCTTCTGTATCTCCAGGTCAAGAGCAGAACCTAGCATTAGGAGGTACTCAATACATGTTTGTTGGATACTTGAATGCATATTACCTACAGTAAAACAACATGAAATATATATGCATGTTGATATGCCAGGCATGGGAGATTCAGAAAATATTTTAGATAGTCAAACATGAATATTGCAAGGGGTTGAGGTTGTCCAACACCCATCCTCACTGAAGATGGGCAAAGTGTAATTTTCAGAACTTTTTTTTTGCTGACACCAGAAATATTTAGAATGAGGACATTCAGGGTGCCACTTAAGCAACTGGCTTTCTAATCTCTTTTTACTCACACTATCTTAATTCCTTGCTTTTACATTCTCCTGATTTGGAGTTTATACTTCTGAGCACATCTCCCAGGGGAAGAATGCAATCCTGTGCTCCCCCACCTATGTTCCTGGCCCCTCTCCACCTAAACAGCTTCTGTGTTCCTTCCAGCTCATCCTTTTATTCATTGCTTTCCCTGATGCTCCACCCAGATCCCACTTGAAGACCTCCTTTAGTTCTAACCTCCTTTGAGAAGTCTCTCTACAGCACCCCAGCCTATACCATCTCTGTCTTTCCCTGAACATCTACAACCTGGTTGTATATTGACTATTTTTGATCTGTGGTTGTACCATTTATAAGTTGTCTGTCAAAGACAAAACTAAGTCTGAGACTAAATTAACAGTCTGTTTACTCATAAATAACCAGCAAGGGAATCCATCAGCCATCACTTTTGTGGACAAAGTTTTAAGAGTATTATAAAGGAAAGTATATTATATAAAGAGAGAAAATACAGAGACAGTCTATGATTGGCAAATGCTCTGTAAAGTTGGGTTTTGGAGCCTGGGAGGACTTTTTAATTGATCTTCAGTTATATTTGGAAATCCTTGGCTGCAATTTGGAAACACTTCACGAGAAGAAGGGTTGTTTAAGGTCAGGATGGGAGGGTTCTCTGTGGCTGGTTATTTCCTGGAACTAGTGGGTGAGCTACTGGCTGCCATGGCCTGTAGTCTCTCAAGTCTGATAGTGGAACTCACGTGTCGCCATGAAACAAAATTCACATCTCACACATTCCTAGTATGTGCTTCACTTCTTGGCCTGCAGCTAGCATGCAGTCCTGCTTCCAAATTTAACCTGAGGACTTGCTGAATCGGCTTTGAGGGAGAAAAGGTAATTGTATGGATATATAGTCAACTAGTGTATATATGTGTGCATATAAATTCCCATATATGGAATAAATGAATGATTTACATGAGGACGGGTAATGAAGTGATATGAACCATACATACATACCCAGTGCCTACATCATAGAACTCCATCACTGAATCTTTGTGTCCCCAATGTCTAGTTGTTTTAGAGGTGACTGGTCAAGTTTGAGACAATGGGAAGCTTCAGTCAGGCTGACAACGTCCTACGGAGGACCGTCTTCGAAGTACTATCCTTTATGGGTCAGAACTAAGTGATAAAACTAAGCTGTACTGGCTGAGTGTCTAGATGGGTCAGTGAATAACCACTAGGCTGAGAGTGATCTGACAGAGGCAGAAGTTGCCAGGAAGTTTGGGGTAATCAGAAAGAATGCATAGAAAGAGAATGTTGACACATAATTGCCCATGTGGACGAAAATGAAAGCTTCACCATGGGATTGTAGAGCCAATATGTTACTGCTCCATTAGAAACACTAACATGAAACAGAATTCAGGGGACAGAACCCACGGAGAATAAAACAAGCTTTGGAAAAATAGGTGCTCAACAAACATTTGTTGACAGATGGGAAGTCTTGACAGTGAACACCAGTTCACTGCTTCCCAGAAGCTCTGTCCACTGTTGTTAGTACCATTATGCATTTTGACCACAATCTATCTGGATAGGGGGCTGTGGTAGCATGTGGTGACCAGTGAGGAATGGCATCTTGCAGGATGATCATTTCCTGGGTTCAAGTCTCGTGGTCCATTCTAGTGGGGCCCCTGAGGAGCTGGGGTATTGAGAGACGAGGCAATACCTGATGTAGCTAAACTATTCTGCCCTTTAGTGACCAGGAACTTGAAGTTACCCCTGAGGGTAGATGGCATTGAACATGGCCGCCTCTGCAAACAGAAACCATGTGTAGCACGGCATCTCTCCAGTTGCTAGCTGTGACTTAGCATCTCTCAGCGAGTTTTTTTGTTCTCAAAATTAAATGACAGAGTCACTGTGCACTTGCAGTTTCCATGGTATCAATACAATGGTCATTGTTTTGATAAATAGACTTTGAAATGTTCTACATATGCCTACAACAAGCTTTTATCCATTTGTCTTGTTTTATTCTTTGTAAGCTACAGAAGACAGAGGAAAATGGCCCTGTGATTAGATCTAGCTCAGAGACTAGAAAAGAGAAGTAGAAATTGAGCTGTCCTGAAAAGCACAAGCAAAGCATCCTTAGTATGGAAGGTAGAATTAGAGCATCAGAAGTTCTTGGGACTGGGAAGGACCTTCGAGGCCCCAGCCCTGTGGCTCCCAACACACACCCTCCAGCATGGGGCTCAGAATCTCCTAGGGAAGCTTGGCAGTATACACATGCCTACTGGGTCAAATTTATCAGAATCTCTGGTTAAGCAGTCTGGGCATGTATATTTTCTAAAGTACTTCCTGGGTTGGCATGAGGTGGAAGGTAGCATAGTAAAACTGACTTGGTGCTGTAACATGGGGTTCAGACCTAGGATCTATTACAGCTTGCTTTTCTTACAAAGGAGGGAACAGAGTATATAACTGTAAAAGTTTTTTTCCCTTTTGTAATTTTTATTTTTAAATTGTGGAGTGCAATTCAGGGTTAGGTATACAAATATTCACTGTGCAGGTACCCTTATTGATGAGGTGTGCCCCCCTTCCCCAGGCAGATATCAACTACTGTCAATCCCACCTCCCCACCCCCGTCCTGTAGTTTCCCACTACTTTCAATCCTTTTCTTATAGTAATACGGTAGTTGTTCAAGGTACACTTATGAGTGAGAACATCCTGTCCATTCCTCCAGCTGCTAGAGTGAGTCCAGATCTGATCCTATGTAGCTCTGCCTCCGGAGACAGTTGCCAGCCAACCCCAGTCGTCACTGTCATGATAACTGTGGCACAGATCCTGGGCTATGCTGGGATTGACCATGGATCCCGCAGGCTCTAGGAGCAGAAGCTCAGGCAGCAGGTCACCCTAGGATGCAGTGAAGGGCAGTTTCTTACAGGCAAGACCTCAGTGCAAAACATTTGCAAGGCTTTTGCTGCTAACCTGCAAGGGCTTCTCCCTACTCTGGTGTCTTAAGTCAGGTTTCTCCACCACCACAGGACCCTCTCAACTCAACCTGTTCATGTGTGGATGGGAATGATTCCTACTGTGGGATGGTAGCAAGCACCAATCAGGTTGTGGCTCTTGTCTACCAATGCACACATTTGAGTGGAACCATGCTGTGAAAACAAAGATGGGCGTTTCATGAGAGGCACCATTCCAGCATTTAACCAAATGTTACATTTCTCAGATCAATTCAACCGACATAGCATGTTTCCTGAGCACACAACTCAGAGAGGGGCATCAAGGAGAAAGAAGGGGTTGTATGGCCAGCAGACAGGTGAAGTGGCAACGATATGGTGGTAGTCCTACAGACAGGGTAGAGGGTGAACTTTGTGCATGGATTGAGTGTAAATTAGTGCAACACATGCGCAGCCTCATGGCCATGTCACTTGTACAGTGTCCCAGGTTCCAGCACTCACTAGGGATCCCTACCTACCTTATTGTCCTGCCATTGCTGTCTTGCAATTCTTTGTATTTGAACAATGGGTTCTGCATTTTTATCTTGTACTGGGCCTTGAAAATTATGTAGTGGTTCCTAGACTTAACTGAAAATGTGCATAGCTTGCTGACACCCACAGTGTAGTATCATGTCTCTCCTTCTCCTTCCAACTGCCCCAAACCAGGACCCTCTCTGACTCTGGGGTTGAGTTAAGAAAGGTACCTGACTATGCCACAAACCCCACTCCCAGACTCTGGTTGTCAAAAGATATGCCATTTTAATGCACTAGCCTCAAACTTGCACAAGAAGTGCCCCACGCCCTGATATCTGCACAACCGTGTGCACCTGCACATACACACACACACCAAAGTGAAGGAGTTCCTTGCTGCAATTCATTCCTCGGTCAAGAGGAGACTAAGAATTTTTCTACATCTTCAACTTCCCTGAGATTTTCAAGAAGCTCAGTTCTGTTCTTTTGGAGCAATGTCAGGTTGAAGGTCCAGGCTCCACCTCCCAGAAGTCTAGTTAGACTGGAAACTGAGATGCACCAGTAAGGATTGCATTCATGATTTTGATTACTGCTCATCACAAATTTTCACATTCAGACTTGTCTTTGCTCTTAGTAGACAAGGCAATTACACACATTTTATGGAGGAGGACGCTGAGGTTCTGAAAACAAGTTTTTGTTTGTACTTCCTGATGCCCTGCTTGGCTGAAGTATGAGAGAAAGGAACAGAAAATCCCACCCACAGTCTGTCAGGATTCTGATTTTGATGCCATTCTCAGGTAGAGCTGAGCTAACATATCTACTTTTGGAATAAATCACCCCCTAATTGTAAATAGAAATCTACACGTTGCAAGGGTTGGAGGCAGGAGTGAACTGGGAGAGACTGGAAGGGTTCAGCTTCTTGCCAGGAATCTCCATCAGAACTTGCATCTTGCTGACTCTGGAGAGAACCTGATTCTTAAGAAATCCTCATGTCTGATGACTGGGCCCACCAACCCTTCCTTCTGCATGACAGCTCCTTCCTTACAAGCATGCTCTGAGGTTCTTAGGTCATTAACAGAGAAAACCAACCACCTCCAGGGAAGAGAAGAGATGCATAGAAAGTCCTAGAATTCTGTTGTTGCAGAAGTTTAAAGAGGTTCTGAATGAAACAGTCAACTCTCTCATGGCATAGGTAAACATAAACAGACCACATCACTAATGCTCCCTGGAGTCACCGTGAGATAGCCTTGAGAGGCAGCATGCCTGAGCTCCAGATGAGAACAGCCTGAGCCTCCTCCACCTAAGATACCTCTGTGAAAGGTCACAGTGACTGAATTCAAAGTTCTTCCATACAACTCAGTGCGGAAGGTGAGAGTGAGGAGCAGAGGTGTCGAGGGATAAGACAACATGGAAGGTAACTTGACCATCACACACAACATGGGCTCTCACTGAGACCCCTTGGAAACTCACTTATTCCTAAATTGTCCATGCCTAAATGCTCTGCTGGAGAACTGAGGCCTGACTTGCAACCCAGTGCCCCTTGTTTAGACCAGGTGCACTCATTTAACCCCCGTGGGCCTACCATCTTACTCCTGTGACTTTAAAATCTGGAATAACCACCTGATTGACAGGTGTTGACCTTCAGGCTCTGAGACCATGTGGAATGTGGCCCGTACCTCTTCCATCCATTCTATAGATGTTGAAAAAGGCAAAATCCATTGGTGGAGTGACTAGATGAAAGTTGAAAGGGAAAAAATTTCCAGTCAGCCCTAGATAGGCAGAAAGAACCCTCATGATCTCTGTTTCCAAGGGTCTCATTCCACACATGATTTCAGGTGGGTCATCCTACAGGCTGGCTGTGTGCCCCATGGTACTACTGGGGGACCCTTTGGACTTTGGAGTCTCATGTGGCAGCACTTCTGTTTTGTATCACCTTGACCCAGATGCAGAGTGTACACACTTCCTTCAATTTTCACAAATAATTACTCACTTTGAACATCTGTGCTTTGACTTTCCTAAAACAATTTGAGCAAGTTAATATGAATATATGTCATAACAACACAAAGGACAAAATACCCTATTTTAACCCACTTCCCTAAAAGACATATGACCACTTCACTAAGTGTATCACTCCACCATCTCCCTGCCCCAGCTGTGGTTCTCCCACCACTCCCAAGTATTTGATGATGGCAGGCATGAAGGCCATGCTGCCTTCAATGTTGTCTCATCCCTCGAATCCTCTGCCCCTCAGTCTCACCTTCTGCACTGAGTTGTATGGAAGAATTTTGAGTCCAATTGCTGTGGCCTTTCAGAAAGGGATCCCAAGAGAAGGAAGCTCAGACTGTTCTCATCTGGAGCTCAGGCATGCTGCCTCTCAAGGCTACCTCAAGGCAACCCCAGGGAGAAGCCCTGCATGCTGCCATGACAGATCTAGTGCTTGGCCTCAAGTATGGTGATAGTTCACCCATTTTAAAAGGTACAGTTTAATGAGGTTTTGTGCATGCACATAGTCATGCAAGTGTCATACAATGAATATTTATATCACTATCCTTTGCTAGGCCTTTGTCAGATATACAGTTGTCAAATATTTTTTCCCATTCTATGGGCTGTCTCCCTGCTCTCTTGATGGTTTCTTTTCCCTTGCAGAAGCTCATTAGTTTCATGGGGTCCCACTTGTCTATCTTATTTCTTAAGGTATGGGCATTTAGGGTTCTGAATAGGAATTTGTTGCCAGTTCCAAGTGTGTCTCCTGAGATTTTTGAGATTCTTATAGTTTGAGGTTTTATGTTTAGGTCTTTGATTCATTTAGATTTAATTTTTGTGTACGGTGATAGGTGGTGGTCCTGTTCAATCTTTTGCATGTGGTCGGTCAGTTTTCCCTGCACCATTTACTGAATAGGTTATCCTCTCCCCAGTCATTGGTGGTGAAAGCTTTGTTGAAGATGAGTTGGTTGAGAAATTGAGGTTTTGCTTCTGGAATCTCTGTCATTTCATTGATCTCTATATATGCCTGTTCTTGTACCAATACCAGGCTGTTTTGATTATTGTAGATTTATAATAGAGTTTAAAGTCTGGGAGTGTGATGCCTCCTGCTCTGCTTTTTTTTTTTTTTGCTGAGGATTGTTTTGTTTGGCATTTTTCTCATACCTGGAAACAAACAATCTCTGGACTTTGAAACTCCAACACCCACCAGCTTTCTGCTCATTTTCTCCCTTGCACTTAACTAGCCGAGCCTAATAAAGGTGGTGAAGGACAGGCAGGTGAGGTGCAGGCACAGCAGGGAAGGCAGGGGTTGACCGGGGCTCATCCCAACCCCTCTAAGTCCTGCACTCCACCCCCACCAAGGAGAGTCAGCCAGTGGAAACAGGCGCCACATGCTGATCTCCTATCGTAAATACACCCTGTTTATTGTAGAGCTGGAGCTGAAGGTTTATTAATTGGTATTGGGATTCATGGTGCCCCTGTTTGTACAGTTTTAGCGTGAGTTGGAAGATGAGAATAAAAAACTAATTAGGCACAGGTCATAAAGGCCATCACACATGCATGGTGTCTAATGGTTACTATGTGCACACAATGCTTTTGGTGAAACATGAGGCAGGACATCTGAAAATTAAGACCATAAATCTGTTTCAATGAATGAAAGCTGCTCTCAGCTCTGGGAAGCCCCACTGCAGCTGGAAGTGGGCTGGGAGGTAGTGAAGGGGGGGCTTTGCAAATTCAAACCAAATTGTTGAGTCCATTGGAAACTCCACTTCATGGATATTTGCTACTTAAATTTTTCTCATCTGCTGATATCCTAGCAAAACCCATTTACCCATTAATTAAGGATAATGGTATTCCATAAGCTTTTTGTGTACCATAGGTAATTTGTTATACTTTGCCATAGTAGTATACATTGAAGATTAAAAATTCAGTTTATATTACAGGAAATGAGGCACACGGTGCTTCTTCTATTTTCAGAAAGAACTAAAGGTTCATGCATTAGTCCAATCCCACATTCAGGCTCATCTGGTTTGCTTTTGTCCGTTGACTCAGGCCTAATTGTTGGTTGTTCTCTCCCTGTTGGCTTGCAGTGAAAGCCGAGTGACCCTCTATCTCACTGTGTCTGGAATATCAACATTCGGGTTTTATTTTTTTAAAAGCTCATCACCAGTTCTCCTTCTTTACAAAACAGCATTCTGATATTCTTTTGGGGAATTGTGTCCTCCCAGGGTTTGCAGTCTTGATGGGGCTGGGCTGTCAATCAATGTTTCTAAGGTTTCTAAGGCAGGCATATAATCAGAATTCAACTGATCAAGCTCCTGGTCCTAGGACTCAGACTCAAACAGAGTAATGCAAGGACAGAGAAGTGAGACCCAAGAGGCCTGTCTGAGCAGGATTGTCAACTAGTTTCTGCCTTAGAGACCTCTAAAACTTCCCACACACATTCTCTGTGGTACATAGAATAATGGCCTGGACCCCCCCAAAGTATCCACTTTCTAATTGCTGAAACTTGTATAGATGTTACCTGACATGGCAAAAGGAACTTTTTAGTTGTGAATACATGTCATAACTTTGAGATGGGGAGATGATCTTGGATTATGCGGGGGGAATCCCATGTAATCATACAAGTCTTTAAATGAGGAGAACTTTTCCCATCTGGGTCAAAGAAAATGAAAACACAGGAGTCAGAGATGAGGCACAAGAAAGACTCGGCCACCATGCTTGCCCATTGTTGAAGATGGAGGAAGGATACCATGGGAAAAGGGATGTGGGTGGCTACTAGAAGCTGGATAAAGGTAATGAAACATGTTCCCCACTAGAGCTTCCAGAGAGTAGTGCAGGCCTGCTGCACCATGCTCTGAGCCCAGTGAGACCTGTGTCAGATGTCTTATCTACAAAGCTGTAAGATAGTGAATTAATATTGTTTAAACCATGGATCTTGGGATACTTTGTTACAGCAGCAATAGAAAACTAATACATCCTGTAGAGGCTGTGTCTCCAGATTCAGTCAGAGTGTGGTTCTGCTGCTTGTAACCAGATTTACCAAAAGGTTCTAGAAAAAGTAACTTTGCCTTCTACAGCCCCATGCAAATCCTCATGGGCCGTCTGTATAATCCACAGACTCATGGCAGACTTGCTGGCTTAGCCAGTGGAACAGAGCTGGAAATTAAGGATGCCACCTCCTGTGTCTTCCCATGTTTCCATTTCCATATCACACCTCAAAACATCCATGGATACATTGGCCATTGACTCTGGAAATAATTCTTCTCCTCTCCTCTACCTCTCTTCCCCTTCCTCTTCCTCTTCCTCCTTTTTCTCCCCACCTGTCCTCCTTTTCCCCTTAGTCTTACTCTCTAGATTTTATAACACAAATGTTCTGATCCCCCAACCATTGCTATGCTGTCTAAGATCGCTCAGCTGGTCAAGGACAGAGAACCCCAGAACCCTAACTTCAAGTTCAGCACTTTTCCCATGACCAGGGTCTGTTAGCAACTTGTGGATATTATAGAATTCAGTGAGCCCCCTCAATCTTACAGTTTGGGAATATTTGTATTTTAATTAGAACATTTCATTAATTTACATTTTAATGTAATGATATTGTATTTGGATTTAAATATTAGATGTTTTTGATTAGTCTTCTTATGCACTCAATGCTCCTTTTCTTATCTTTGGGTTGGTTATTTCACTAGTCCTTCCAGCATTTCCTCTGTAGTTTAGAAGGTATACATTCATTTATTATTATTTTCTACTTACCTTAGGGCAGTGATTGTCCACTGGGGAGAGTCCAGGGATGTTTGGCAATGTCTGGAGACAATTTTTGACGTCACAATGTGAGTTTCTAGTGGTGACTAGTGATTGAAAGCTGGAAATACTGTTAAATTTCCTACAGTCCCTACAATAAGGAGTATAATGACCCAAAATGTTAATAGTGATGATGCTGGGAAGTCCTGCGCAAGAGATGACAACTTTCATCCTTGACTCAACAAAATTTAATGTCAATTTGGTAGCTTTACAAGCTTCCCAGAAAATACAAAAGAATACTGTAACTCCTTTGCCCAATTTCAGTTTGTATGCTGTTGGTGTTGGGAATTCTCCATACATTTAAACCCCACAATATACCTTTGCTATTTTTGATACAGTCAGTTCTTTATTTAGATTATCTCAGTGCTTTTCTTTCCTTCCTGCTTGTATGACCTTCCATCTGCCATCCTTTTCCTCTATCTAAAGAACTCCCTTTACTATTTCCTGTAGTGCAGATCTGCTGGTAAGAAGTTATCTCTGTTTTTGTCTGTTTTACACTTTATTTTTGTTTTTATAATTACTAGTATACTTATTAATGCCTCCAGGTAAAAAAAAATCACTACTTCCTGATGAATAAAAGCATTTCTCTACAAAACCACAACACTATTATCACACTTAAGATAATTAACATTGATTTAATAATATCTAAAATAGAGTTGATTTCCAATTTCTACAGTTGTCCTCAATATGGCTTTTATAGCTGGACCCTCTTTTATGGATTCACCTGATTTTCAGGTCTCTTTTTTTCCAGTCTAGAATACACTCTAATATTTTAAAAATTATTGTTATTACATTTGTGTTTTTTTAAAGAACCAGAATAGTTGTCTGGTAAAATGTCTCACATACTGGATTTTTCTGATTATTTTTTCATGTTTTAATTTAAGTTTAATACTTTTGGCAAGAATATTACATGGGAGATGTGTGTACGTTTTACTGACACATATAAGGAGACACTATGTCAGGGTGTCCTACTAATGATGATCACTTGGTTAAAGTGATTACTGCAAGGTCTCTTCAGCGCAAAATTTCTTCTTTAGTCATTAGTATGCTGATAAGCAAATTCTGCCAAAAGAAATAAATACAAGGCATTCAGATTGTCAAGAAGGAAGTCAAACTATCTTTGTTTGCTGATTTATATGATTCTTTAGAATCCTTCTAGAGGCTTCTAGCTCTGATAAATGTCTTCAGTAAAGTCTTAGGACACAAAATAAATCTACAAAAATCAGAAACTTTTCTATATACCAATAATGCTCCAGCCAAGAACAAAATCAAGAACTCAATCCCATTTGCAATAGCCACAAACATAAAATAACCTAGGAATACACTTAACCAAATGGGTGAAAGATCTCTAGAGGAGGACTGCAAAGCACTCATAAAAGAAACTGTAGAAGACACAAACAAATAGAAAAATATCTCATGCTCACGGATTGGAAGAATCATTATTGTTAAAATGAGCATATGGCCCAAAGCAATCTACAGATCAGAGCAATCCTTATCAAAATACCAACAATTACTTTTCAAAGAACTAGAAAAAACAATCCTAATATTTGTATGGAATCAAAAAAAGAATCTGAATAGCCAAAGCACTACTACATAAAAAGAATAAATCCAGTGGAATTACACTGCCTAACTTCAAATTATGCTACAAGGTTATAGTAACTAAAGCAGCAGAGTACTGGTATAAGAATATAAAGATAGATCAGTGGAACAGAACAGAGAACCCAGAAATAAAGTCATATACCTACAGCCAACTGATCTTTGACAAACCAGACAAAAATAAACAATGCAAAAAGGACACTCAAGTCAATAAATGGTGATAGGAAAACTGGCCAGTCATATGCAAAAGAATGAAACTGGACTCCTACTTCTCACTACATATAAAAATTAACTTAATATAGATTAAAAACTTAAATGTAAGACCTGAAACTATAAAAAATCCTCGAAGAAAACCTAGCAAAAGCTCTTCTAGACATCAGCTTAAGCAAAGGATTTTTTATGAAAAAGACTCCAAAAGCAACAAAACCAAAAATACAAAAATGAGACTCAAGTGAAGTAAAAAGAACTAAATACATTCTGTACAGCAAAAGAAAAAATAAACAAACAACAGAAAACCTATGGAATGGGAGAAAATATTTACAAATTATGCTTCAAAGGATTATTATTCAGAATCTACAAGGAATTAAATGATTCAACATAATAAAAACAAACAATCCCACACAAAAATAGACAAAGGACATGAAAAGACCCTTTTCAAAAGAAGACACACAAGTGACCAACAAACATGTGAAAAAATGTTCAACATCACTAATCATCAGGGAAATGCAAATTAAAATCACAATGAGATATCCTCTTACACCAGTCAGAATTGTTGGGAGCCAGCCTTGGAGGCCCGCCTGATGACAAAGTCCAGGTGCGCTGAGGACCCCTGGCCGCAAAGCGAGCCCAGGCAGCTGAGGCCCTTCTGTCTTCCATCTTTGCTGTTGATACAGCTGAAGAAATTCTGTGCAGTCATGAAAGAAGATGGCATGTTTATGCGAAGAATCACAGCTAACCTGGAAATATCATGGTTTATTTTTCCATTTTCCCACTATGCCACTTGGCCTTTTCTAACATATGCAAGGGTTAAACTCTGAAGCACATCAAGAATGCTTTCTTTCACTTGGTTATAAGTTACTAGATATTGCTTAAGTATAAATGATATAAGTATATTCACTCCTTAATAGATTTAGGATTATGCAGTTTAGTATTTAGACATAAGGATTTTGACAAGCACAAGTTTATAGTAGTTTATTATGAATTCATTATAAGTTCTAACACTTATCTAGGAGTTATGTAGGTGATTTATAACACTGCTTTCACTAACTTAGGATAAGGATTAATATTAAGGTTTCTACTTAATTCTATAGTTAAAACTCTAAGTTAACATTTATAGAGTAGGTTTTCACTGAACTCAGAATATAATAATCAGACACTTTTATGACAGAGCAGCTAAAACAGAAAGTAACCTTGAGGGACCTGGGAAACATTACTAAAAGCTTCTTTTGAGTTCTCTTTAGAAACAAACACTGCAAGATAAGAGAAAAGTAATGAGGACATCTGGACAAGGGAGGCGATTACAGGACTCTGAAGAACATAAGAGCCTAAGATGAGAATATTCCTGACACATAAAGAAATATACACTTAAAGAAACTTTCTTGAAACATTTGTAATTTGGGACATTGGACTGAGAGTGTCATTGTTGGCTTTATGAATAGGACTTGTCTAATGCCTATGAAATTCCTGGCTTATTTGATACTAAGACCTATGGGAATCTTGGTTTGTTCACTACTAAGACCACTAGCTGGTAACTTTTAAAAGATATGAATGTGAAAGAGTTTTCTTTGTCTTGCCCCTTCAAAAATGGTATAAAAGCTCTGTATTAACTAGCATTAAATTGTCATCTGTTCAAGAAGCAGGTGTCCGGTATATGATCGTCGTTTGCCTATCCGTCTCTCCTTCAACACTTCCCACGACTCTTGTGAGGCGGGCCCCCGCACAGAATGACTATTGTTAAAAAGTCAAAGTACAACAGATGTTGGCACCGCCAATGCAGAGAAAAGGAAACACTCATACACTGTTGGTGGAACTGTAAACTATTTCAGCCTCTATGGAGAACAGTATGGGGACTTCTCAAGGAACTAAAAATAGAATTAACATTCAACCCACCAATCCCACTACTACCCAAAGGCAAATAAACAATTATATAATATACCTGTATGTTCACTGTAGCACTATTCACAATAGCAAAGTCATGGAACCAGTCCAAATGCTCATCCACAGTTGGCTGAATCGAAAATGTGGTATATAAACACTTAACACTTTATACAGCCATAAAAGAATAATATCATATTCTCTGCATCAACATGGATGGAGCTAAAGAGCATCATCCTAAACTAACTCAGAAACAGAAAACCTAACACCACACCATATACAGGAGATAAATGGCCACAAAGATGGAAATAATAGACACTGGGGCCACTAAAAGGGGAGAGGCTGGAAGGGGCCTAGGATTGAGAAGTTGCCTATTCTGTGTAATCTTCACTATCTGGGGAGTGGGCCACCTGAAGTTTCCTCCCCACCACCACACAATATGTCTATGTAACAAACGTGCACTTGTAGGCCTCAAATCTAAAACAAGGTTTTAAAAAATAAGCAAATTTATATTCCCTTTTTAAATCAATAAAATCTCTTCCACTTTGAGACTGTGACATAACATCTCTAGCAATCATTTACCTGGAGTTTATAGTATCTATTGATGATTCTTGCCAAATCCATTATTGCACTGGGGATTACAAAATGGTTTTCAAATGTTATAATCCCTTCTTAGTAATCATTGGCTGATGTTCTAGTGTTTAGAAAAGTTTTAGGCCAGGTGCAGTGGCTCAAGCCTGTAATCCCAGAACTTTGGGAGGTTGAGAAGAGAGGATTGCATGAGCTCAGGGGTTCAAGACCAGCACTGGCAACACTGCCTCAGCTCCACCTCAGATCATCCAGCATTAGCTTTTCGTAAGGAGTGTGGAATTCATATCCCTCGCATGTGCAATTAACAATAGGGTTCCACTCCTAATAGAATTTAATGCACCGTTGATCTGACAAGAAACAGAACTTAGACGGTAATGTGAAATGGCTGTAGATACAGATGGAGCTTTGCTGGCTCACCTTCTTCTGTGCAGCTCCATTTCATTCTTACCAGACCATGAACAGGTATTGGTGCATGGCCCTGGGACTGGAGACCCTTGCATAAAGTACAGGCTTCCCTGCTAGGTAAGTGTTCTAGGAATCAATGGACATCAGTTTACCAACTAGTATTGTTGTGAGAGGCTGCATTTGGCTTCTGTGATTTTTTAAAAAATTAATTCAACACATTTGCCCATTTCATGGTAGGTGATTTACACAAACAACCTGCCCACACCATGCTGAGTGTTCAGCAGCTTTGGAATAAAACAGCATGATCCTTGTACCTCCACCTCCCTATTTACCAGATCTTGCCTTCAGCAACTTCTTTTTGTTTTCCTGAATAAAAATCCTCAAAAGGAAATGTTTTGCCAATATGGAAGAGGTGACAAAAAACAGCATAAGTGCTAAGAGGCATCAAAATTGACGAGGTCAAAAACTGTTTTGAGAAGTGGAAAAGGCATCTCAATAGGTATATCACGCTGGACAGAGAGTCCTTTGAGGAGGAAGGGCTGAAGTTTAAACATTTAAGCATAAATACACAATTTTTATAAATAAAAATATATGGAATTTGTATATGATTAGTTTTAACCAAAAGTAATATTAGCTGTTACTATTATTGCCATTTGAGTGTGCCCAGGCCTATCTAAAATGGTAATACCTTATCTATCTATCTATCTATCTATCTATCTATCTATCTATCTATAATCTATCTAAAATCTATCTATCCTCTATCATCTATTTATCTATCATCTATCATATTCTTGTAATTTACCTTTTCTCTTTCTTCCTTTTATCATTGGATCTTTATAGATCAGTTAAAGAACACAGCCATCTTACTTATCTCCAACCTCACAATACACATTTGTACTAACCAATTGGCAGTTTGTGACATATATAATAGTCTGTCTCAATTCTGACATGCTAAAAAATTTTGAGGCCTATTTAAATTTGGGGAGTACTAAAATTTATTTCAATTCAGTTAATATAAGCTTATTCAGAGCAGGGATGCTTTTTGATATCCATGATAGTGGCTTGCACAGAGCTTTGAACATAATATCTGTTCAGAAGTGTCTAGTTAGTGAGAGTGGCTGAATTACCCAGTGTTGAAAATTTCATACCCTAGAAAATGCAGTAGTTGGTTAATGTTTAAGACCTTAATCAAGAGTCTCCTGTGTCTCTGTAATAAGGATATTCTGAAAGAGTAAATAATAATTCTACTGATGCTCACTATAATTTTTATTGTTTACATAGAACTTCCTGGAACGCCTTAGAATTTCCAGAGTCATCCAGTTATGTTACACTCTTTGATGAAGATGACTGAGGCTTGAGAATATGAGGTGTACTAAATATGAGGTGTACTTCTGGCACTGAGATTCACCATCAATCTGCTGGTGCCTACCTAATTATAGTTTTGTCAAGCCTTTCCTTCTCATTTATCCCCTGTGATTATGGCAGGATAGAACAACAAAGTATTCTGTACAGTCAGCCATAGGAAGCAAAAATGGAGCATAAATATTTTTCATCTGCCAAGTATTTTTTCCCATGGGTATAGTGATTTTTTTGTATTTAAAATGACAGATCCTGTCACAAAAGGTCTTAATGCTATGTTGAAAAGATATCTGTATTACAGCAGAGGGTAAGAAACTCATTTACTTATAAGACTCTCAGGTCCAGGAGAGGTCTTCTGCCTCTTTCTTCCTGCAGACAGTTCATATCATTGAAAATAAAAAGCTGTTTTATTATATGACAAGGCACAGTGGTATTAAAAACAAACACAGACTGGTTGGTACCGGAAATATGCTCCAATGCTGGTAAATTGTTGGTTCTAATTGGAAAAAAAGTACGTTCGGTTTTTTGTTTTGTTAGGCTTTGTTTATTTCTGTTTATTTTTTCCCATCCCAGTTACTTTTGCATATTTTGTTCCACAAAATAAAGTGGGCTTTAATTCATGAAGTTTCCAAGTGAAGAAAAAACAAACCACCTAAGAAATAGGGGGAGAGGGAGATGGGATTAACAGTAGCAAATATCTGCTACTGTTAATATTTGCAAATATTTGCTACTGTTAATCCCATCTCCCTCTCCCCCTATTTCTTAGGTGGTTTGGGACTGGGGAAACACCTCTTATCAACAGGGTGCCTGAAAGAAACGTAATTGTATACCTAGCCCTTAACTGTACCCTACAATGTCATAATAAAAAATATTGATTAAAAAAAAGAAATAGATGAAGGATGACACAACATGGAGTCAGCTGGAGGGATAGCTTGTCTTGCACAGGCTACAGAGATGCTTGCAATTTTAGAGAAGCAAGAGGAGAATAAACCAAAAGCACAGAGTAAAATGAAAAAGGAGAGCCACCATTTGCTTCCCTCCAGCCAGTGTGGCCTTTTACTGCCTTCATCTCTGAAGCTCTGGAGCTTAACTGAAAGGGTAAGAGAACTCAGGGACTGACATTCTGCCCCTGCTGACAAGGTTGGTCGGTGTGATGCAGAAGTATTTTCACCTTACATCAGACACTCATTGAGGGTTCCTTTGTGGGACTCCATGGATCTTATGGCTGAGCTACCATTCACCAAACGAGACCAACAGCAGCTGGTCCTGCTGAAGTGAAGACCATGAAGTAAAGAACATGGACTTCAGAAGTTGTGTAGGACCAGGATCAACTGCCATATGCTAGTAGGTTATTTTAAGAGTCACTTGGGAATATTTTAGTGAACATGTCCAGAAGAAAACAAATGCAAAGCCGATATGTGATTCAGTGAGAAACTAGTTTCACCATTCTACCTGAGAATGCAAACTAGTAAATAGAACAGTAAGTTTCATCCCTATGAACAGAATAAAATTGCATTTATCTTTTCTTCTCTAAACCAAGGTTCATAACGAGTGAAGAAGAAACAACTGGAGAGTGGTGATAGTTTCATTTTTTAATTTGTCTTCTCCACTTAAGGCATTCTTCAACTCAAAGCAATGCTTTCCACTTTGTTCATTCTGCTTGTTTCTCTTGAAGGAAAACCAAATTAGATCAAGTATTTTAATCGGTCAAGACCACAGACCACTCCAAATCAGTTCATTCAGTAAGGATTTATTTACCGCTGCTATAGGTACAGTGTCACACAAAGTGCTATGGGAATCCACAGCTCCCATCTTCAAAACACCTACTATCAAGGAAGGAAGATAAAACATGCATAGAGGGGTCTCAAAAACAGTATCAGTTAAGGGTTACAGAATGCTACAAAATTGTTCAACAGGGAGGGGAGAGTTACATAATTTTACTTAAAATGCAATTTTGTAAAACTACACTGAGATACCACCTAACTCCAGTTAGGATGACTATTATCAGGAGCTGGAGAGGATGCAGTGAAAATGGAACACTTCTACATTGTTGGTGGGAGTGTAAACTAGTACAGCCTCTGTGGAAGACAATGTGGCGATTCCTGAAAGATCTAAAACTCGACTTTCCATGTGACCCTGAGATATACCTGGAAGAACTCAAATCACTCTTTTAAGAAGATACCTGCACACATATGTTTATCGCAGCATTGATCACCATAGCAAGAACATGGAACCAATTGTGTTGCCCATCAAAAGAGGACTGGATAAAAAAAAGTGTAGTATATATACATGATGGAATATAACAAAGTTATAAAGAAAAAGAAAATCATGAACTTCACTGCAACCTGGATGGTTTAAGAGTCTACTGAGTGATCTTTCACAGAAACAAAGAACTGAGTATCACATGTTCTCACTCATAAGCGGACCTTGAACAATTAATGTAATACTATAAGAAAAGGATTGGCAGTAGCAGGAAACTGCGGGGAGGGGTACGGGAAAGAGGGATTGGCAGTAGTGGGAATCTGCCTGGGGAAGAGGGGGCACACCTCATCAAAAAGGGTACTTGCATAATGAACACTTGTATACCTAACCCTGAATTGTACCCCACATCTTTAAAATAAAAAGTTGAAAGTTAAAAAAGTGCAATTTTGTTTTTTTATGTCAATTTTCTGGAAGAAAGTTTTGCATGCATTTATACTTTTGATAGCAGATATATTGATAAATATAGTCTTTCTTAATTATCCATGGGGACTTGGTTCCAGGAACCCCTGCCAATACCAAAATCTGATGATACTCAAGTCCCTTATATAAAATGGTGTAGTATTTGTTATAACCTATGCATATCCTCTCATATACTTTAAATCATCTCTAGGTTTTTGTTTGCTGGTTTGTTTGTTAATTTATTTCAATAGCTTTGGGGGGATGCAAATTTTGGTCTGGGCTTTAAGTGTACCCACCACCTCCACACATTGTTCCTGATAGGTGATTTTTTGTTGTTGTTGTTCTTCCAACCTATCGCCTCCTTCCCATTTTGAATCTCCAGCGTAACATTCCTTATGTCTTTGAATTGTCATTAGTTTACTTTCCATTTATAAATGAGAACATGCAGTGTTTAGTTTTCTGTTTTTGAGTTAGTTTACTTAGGATGATGTTCTCCAACTCCATCCAAGTGGCTGCAAAATACATTATTTCAACCTGTTTGATAACAGAATAGTTTTCCATAGTGTATATATATCACATTTTTATTGTCCACTCAACAGTTTTCATGCCCATCAGTTTATGGGCATGTAGGTTGATTTCACCTCTTTGCAATTGTGTCTGATGCTGCAGTAAACATTTGGGTGCAGGTATCTTTGCTATATAACAACCTTTGTTCCTTTGAGCAGAAACCTAATACTGGGATTGCTGGAGCAAATGGTAGGTCTACTTTTAGTTTCCTGAGAAATCTCCAAACCGCTTTCCATAGAGGTTGTACAATTTACACTCTCACCAACAGTGTATAAGCATTCCCTGTTTTCCACCTCCATGCCAACATCTATTGTTTCTTGAATTATTTTTTGTAGCATTTTATTTTATTTTTAAACATTTTTCATTTTAAATATGTGGAAAGAAACCCAGGGTTAGGTATACAAATGTTCATTATGCAGGCACCCTTGTTGATGAAGTGTGTCTCCCCTCCCCTGGCAGTTTCTGGCCATTCTAACTGGTATAAGGTGGCATCTCATTGTGGTTTTAATTTGGGTTTCCCTAACGATTAGTGATGTTGAGCATTATTTCATGTTTGTAGGCCATTTGTATATTTTCTTTTGAAAGATATTTGCTTATATTATTTGTACACTTTTTAATGGGGTATTTGCTTTTTTCTTGGTGACTTTTTTTGAGTTCTTTGTAGATTCTGGATATTAGTCCTCTGACAGATGTATAGTTGTGAATATCTTCTCTAATTCTGTAGGTATTCTATTTGCTCTGTTGATTATTTCTTTTGCTCTGCAGAAGCTTTTTAGTTTAATTAAGTCTCACATATTTATTTTTGTTTTATTTGCTTTTGCTTTCAGAGTTTTAGCCATAAATTCTTTGCATAGGCCAATGTCCACAAGAAATTTTCTTAGATTTTCTTCTAAGATTTTTATGGTTTCACGTCTGGCATTTAAGTCTTTAATCCATCTTGAGTTAATGTTTGTATATAGGGAGAAATAGGGACCAAATTATTTAATAGAGACCAGGAATATTTTTAAAGGAGGATTTGGATTTATGCCAGTTACAGTTTTCCTACTTATGGATATAATCTCTACTTTCCAAAAATTTCTTAAAAATTTCTTATTTATCTAGAAGAAGAGAAACTGAGACTCTGGGACAGTTATAGGCAGAAGAGGATACTCTGGTATAACATTTATGGGTCTGGGTTCTGAAATCAAACAGACTGGGCTGAAAACTTGGTTCTGTACTCATTAGTTTTTGTAAAAGTTAAGATAGGTTACTTAACCTCCCTAAACTTTAGTTTCTTTATTAACAAAATTAGGATAATAATGGCACTTAAGTCATAGGGTTGTTATGAGAATTTTACATGTAAAGTACCTGACCATTGCCTACGATTGCTACTTAATCAGTAAAAGAAACCAGAATCTATGAGACTTCTGATAACTAACAGAGCATGCCACTAGAATGGGAGTTAGAAGACTAGATTTTTCATCATTGAAGTGATTGGTACAATGATAGTCGAAGTCTACATTTCATAACTCTTTAAAAAATTAAAGCTTTAAAAAATTAATACTTTAAACAATTAAACTTTTTTCTTTTTAAAAAATTAAATTTAAAAACTAATCATTTTACAAATGTAAACAGAAACATACTCACACATATGTGTGTGACTATTTTTTGTTATTGTTGCTGCTTTGATGCAGTATCAAGCTTAACAACCACACTGAGATACCACCTAACTCCATTCAAGATGGTCACCATTAATAACTCAAAAAACAACAGATGTTAGAACTAATACAGAGAAAAGATAAATCTTCTACACTACTCTATTGGTGGGAGTGTAAACTAATACACTCTGGAAAACAGTGTGGCAATTTCTAAAAGATTTAAAAATTGACCTTCCATACCATCCATCAATCCCTCTTCTGAGAATATTCCTGGAGGAACTCAAAGCAAAACAGATACCTGCACACGCATGTTTATTGCAGCACTATTTGCAATAGTAAAAACATGGAACCAACTATGCTGCACAATGTATTTTTTACTGGATTAAAAAATGTGGTACATATACATGATGGAATATTACACAGCCATAAAATAGGACAAAATTATGAACTTTGCAGCAACTTGGATGGATTTAGAGTCCATCATACTCAGTGTTCTATCACAGAAACAAAGAGCTAAATATCACATATTCTCACTCATAAGTGGACCCTGAAAATTTATCAGAATACTACGTGAAAGGAATTGGCAGTAGTGGGACAATACCAGGGAGGAGAGGGACACATAACATCAATAAGCGTACTTGATCCCAAACTAGGTGAAGTGAGGACCAACAGGAGACCCAAATTTCACCTGCACAGTGACCACTTTACCTAATCCTGAACTGTATTTCATGTCTTTAAAAAAAAAGGTTGACATAACACCAGGTCTTTTTTCAGTTCCTTTATTGCTGTGGTCCTCTTGATTCCCCTACACTTTTAAGAGTCAGAACATTACAAAGTTGTGTGCAGATTCTCTGGTTTATCTGTCATATATACATATATAATGCATGTAATATATATATATATATATATATTCCATATATACATTTGTATATACATGTATTAGATAGATGAGCTGTGAAAAGTTTGCTTGATAGATTAACAGACTGATTGATATATAGACATATGAACTGAATGTATCTACTTACTTAGGTACCTACCTACCTATTTACTAGGGATATACACAATATAATCTATTTAGCAGTACCACACTATCCAAAATATTTGAAGTCTGTTCAGTTCTATTTGTGTCCGCTCATTTGTCTGTATTCTCAGCACCTAGTACAATGCCTGACATATACTGAATTATACAGTGAATAGGTGAATGAATATTGGTTACATTTTTATAATCCAGCAAGTTGAGTCATTATTTTAGTATGTAAAATCCTAAGAAATAATTTATACAACTGCTGAATCCTGCATTCATGAATAAACTTTAATTGCCACTAAATGGACATTCTAACAGCTTCTTTTTCTTGTTACTTAATTGGCATATGCATTAGGGTAAATCTATTTCCTGATAATTCAAAATAATATCTTGTTACATCAGCTTGAGTAATCAGAGTTAACTCAATTAGTAAACGTGCCATATATTGTGCATATAAAAAGAATTATGGCTTTCCTATGGTCTCATATGAGTCTCCTCTTTTCTAATTATTTTTAACTTTTCATTCTTGATAATTGTACATTTTAAGGAATAATACAGAGCTTTGCTGTATACCTTTCACTCAGTTTCTCCTCAATAATAGTATCTTGCAGGTCTATAGTAGAATATCACAACGAGAAAATCGACATTGATGAGTGAATATTGTGCATCAGTCATAGTACCTGATGTATCTGATTCATAAGGATGTTGTATGAATGAATATTGTGCATCAGTCATAGTACCTGATGCATCTGATTCATAAGGATGTTGTATTAAGTTAGTAATTTGTATCTAGCACAGTACCTGGTACACGTTAGATACCCAAGATGATAACTGTAAGAATGAGGATGGGAAAGATTACAGTACCCCCTTCTGAGAGAACACAAAGAGCCTGCTATGCCCATAATAAATCTGGAAGGTGTTTCTGACTTCAGGTAACCAAGCTTGTGTCAGATGACTGCTGGTTTGAGATCACTGCTGTGTCTCATTGTGTCACAAGAGGCCAAAGCAGCTACCACTTGTGAATTCAGTGTTTCAGGCACAAGAGAGGTTCACACCATACTGAATGTCTCAGACCAACCTGATTTGAGCTTTTCTTTAGGGAAGAGGAATGGAAACATATTCAGGGAGGAAGATGATAGGAAGATGCAGCAGTTAAGAGGACTCAGAGAGCAGAAACCACACAGAAAGCAGGATCCAGAAGGTACTAGAGACAGTAGAGACTCTCTGGACAGCAAAGGAAAGTGCTGAGCCCAGGACGGTGAGGCTCTTGGGCCACTAGATCTGCTATTGGGGGCAATGTTTCCTTCTGTTCTGCAGCTGTCCTGGTGGGGAGGGGAGATCTGCTCTATTTTAGTCTACAAGGAGGAACTCTACATCATGTGAGAAACTCTAAGTGGACTTTTGTGCCTTACTTTATGGAAGAACTTAAAATTTGCAGATCTGTTATTGTTATCAGGACCTACAAAAATAATGTAGATACACATCCTGACTTTGAAGAATTTCTCCCCAGATAAGAAGATATTAAGTTTAACAAGTAATTACAATGGGGACATAGAAAAATATAATACTATAAGGGTAGTATGGATAAGTTATGATAGAAATTAAGGGAGAAATCTACTTTATAAGTAAGATAAGGAAAGGTTGATTGGAATGGGAAGCATTTTGGCTGGATCAAATATATATGGGTCAGATTTTAATATAGTGAGGGGGGAAGAGAATAAAATAAGCCAATGTATGAGAAAGGATGGGAGGAAGCCTGTATGTCTGGGTGGAAGTCTACACAAATGCAGGAAAGGGAGAAGAGATACAGCAGGAGGATGGATGGGGCCAGATCATCGTGTGGTTAGTCCTAATTGTAATGAGGTGTACTCTGATGGAAGGGACACATATGATGGGATTTCTATTTTTCTTCCACCATTGTCTTTAACCATGTCGTGCTGAATCTTTCTTCTTGTTTTTGCCATACCACAGACAGACCCCAGGCCCCACTGCATGCGGGCACCCCACCCTCCACCAACTTCTCCTGAGATGGTCGATGCAGTTCTGGCAACACTGAATGGTCCAGAGCTGACTAGGCTGCCTCTCATTATAACATTCTCAAGGGGGAAACAAAGGTTAAATGTAAACTTCCCTATCTTCTTGTATGGTAAAGTTGAAAAAATGAAATTTCCAAGTTATTGATTCTACTTCTTATGTAAAGACATCTTCTCAATCCTGCCATCCCAGCAGTTCCAAGGTAATTGTATTCTTAAGCATTTGTTTCAGACACAGCCATGAGAGCCTAGTAACCAAGACCTCAGTTCTAGCACAAGGAAAACTTTTAGTTATCATGGAACAGAATGTGGGCATATACCCTTGGGGGGGGGGGTCAGTTTTTCTCAGTGTTCTATAAGCTCATTGTGACATCTGGTGCCAACTGGTGTATCCAAAGTTTAGATGGAAATTTCATTGAATTTGAAATGCCACAGGGGGGAAAAACACCACCTGAAGCCATGGTATCTGATAGACATTTGCCTCAAAATGCAAGTTCTATCCTGTTTTGGAAAATACTAAGTTTTGAGTATAAGATGTCTCTTCCTCTGCCCCTACAGGTCACCCTTAATAAGGTACACATCCCTTTGCATCAGGTTCTCCCTCTGCATCATTTAGATGCAACCCTACAGCCAATTGATGACCATCTCCTCTGCCATTGATAGTGTTTTGAGTAATTACCAAACCTACATGGTTTTGGTGCATTGCTTCCTTATATTGCCCATATACAAGGTCAAGTGTGGAATCTCAATATTGCCCATGATTGCATCCTGAACATGCTGCTTCTAGAAAGCCAGCACGTCTAGTGGTGGCTGATTTCTGTATGTTATGTGATACCGAGCAAAATGTCTCCTGCGCCTCCTCATGCCAGTGTTGACGACTCTCTTGTTCATATTCCATAACACCATCTTGTTCTCAGCAACTAGGATAGTCAGAAGCCTCCTCACTTGTCTGAGCAGAGAGGTTACCAGTGAGCTCTGGGCTGATAAAAGACATCGCCATTTCTGTTTAAAGACTAGCTGCAAGGAGCTGTGGAGACAGTTTATGATGTTTCATGGAAGTCTCTTAGAAGGATGATCTCCAAGACCTGTCCTTCTGCTGATTAAATCAGAACACTTATTGCCTACAATTGTTTTGGACTCCTTGGAACAGCTGTGAATCTTACAGAAATAAGCTATTCCCAGGGTTAAGGCACTAGCATGCCTCCTCTAAAGTAGCATTACCTTATACTGTCATAAGATCTTTCAGAGTTTCTGCTGGAGGCTACCAGTGAGTAGCACCCTGAGTCATAGCCAGGTATAAGGAAGCACACATCTTATCAGGCACAGACCTTCAAGGCATATATTCCCTTGCTTAGGACACAGTCTTAATTCTTTACAGATTATTGATCAGATTCAATTATTCATTCCTTTTTTTTTCATTCCAACTACTTAAAGTCATTATTTCAAACTCAAAATGCAGAGTAAAACAATTTCTGGAGTTCCCTCATGGGCCCTGTGGGAATGTTGATGCCCTGATACTCCCTTGTTAATAAAATTTATCAAAATATTCTCAACACTACCAGAACATCAGACTGGAATTTCTCAGACATTGCCACTGTATGGGTTTAATATTACTCTATGTCTACCTGGAACCTCAGATGTTGATCTTACTTGTAAATGGTATTTGCAGATTAATTAAGATAAGGATCAAAATGAGGGCCAGGCATGGTGGTGCATGTCTATAATCCCAGCACTTTAGGAGGCTGAGGCAGGAAAAAAAGTTAAAAAATCATTCTAGACTAACTGTAACTCAAATGAGAATATCCTTATAAAGGACAGAAAAGGACACATAGAAACACAGAAAAGAAGGCCATTTGAAGGCAGAGGCAGAGACTGGAGCCACCAAATGCTGACAGAGGTAAGAAAGCCCCACAGTCAGATTTAGAGCCTTCAGAGGTGACACAGCCCTGCGTACACCTTCATTTGGAATTTTTGACTCCCAGAACTGTGAGCGCATTTCAAGTCACCCAGTGTGTGATGATTTATTATGGCAGCCCCAGGAACTCACACAGGGACCTTCTTACTTCTGGTGTATGCACATGGTAGAAAGAGAGTAGGTTCAGGTGACACAGCTTCCCTCTGTACTTCTAGAATTCAGATGCCAAAGGCAACTCAAGATTGGCACCTGTGCATTTTCTTGATGGCGTGATCACAAAATATCTCCCAGAGGATGACGCCCAAACTCCTTCCTCAGTTGATGAGACCTTCCCTAGGTGACCTTTTGCTTACCTCCCAAGTATCTTATCCTTTTGCTTTTTCTTCACTTTCCAACTTAGCAGCCACACTTGACTTCTTTCCATTTCCCATGTTCAGCAAACTTCCTCATCTGCAGCCTTCACACAGGCTGTTCTGAAACATGTTCTTCTCTCCATCATTTGGTTGAAGGGGGGATTGTCCTGGTCACATTCAGGCCAAGGTTTACATGTCACTTACCGAGGCACCATGATCCCAGATGTAGTTTAGTATATAACACCCTGCCTTCCCTGTATCACCTGCCTTTCCCTCTTGAAATACCCCTCACATCTATGAAAAGAGATTTAATTGTTCATCTTGGTCCAGTAGGCTCTACAGGCTAAAGAATGGTGGGACTGGATCTGTGGGAGTCACCACCTTATTCCTATGTTTATGATACTGTCCAGCCTGCATCTCTAGCTGCATTGTCTGACTCTTTTCCATTGTAAATGAGAAACCAGTCTGTCAGAAAAACAAAGAGGCCAAAAGTGTCCACAGGGAATTTGAGGGGAGCAAGAGTTTGTCCTCTGTAAGTGGAGAGGTGAAAATAAAGAGCTGTGATCAGACATGGAAATGGCCAAGAACAGGGTTTTTGGATCGTAGGTGCAAAATGGGACTATTCCTGTGGATTGTGATATCTGAGTAGAAATATGGCTAGAGTGGAAGAGTTTAAGAAACTATCAAGCAGGGTTATTGTCAAGGTTCTTAACATGAATAATGAAGGTGAAGTCAGCAAGATATTAAAATATTTGAGAAAGATCTGGAAGTGTTCTTTGGGCAGTAATTAGCAGTGATTCCCAAAGACAAAGGGAGGGTCTACAAGGAGATGAAGTGCCTGTGAGAAGATAGAAGATAGCTGTGGGGAAACAGGATCTAGAACTTTCTCTGTGGAGCACTTTTGTCCTCATTACAAATTAAGAGAAGTACAAAAAAGATGACTTCCATTAGCAGTGGAAACACAGTTTTAAGAAAAAAACAGTTACTCAGTTTAATCACAGCAAGAGGGTCAATGAATTTTTAGATGAGTTCAAGGAAAAAAGTTGTCATTCCTAAGAGAATGAGAACCACATATCTTGGTTATAAGCGTTGTCAGAAAGTCAAAAGATGACATACCACACGATTCTGCAAAATTACAGAGACACAAAACAGGTTAGTGGTTGGCAGAGGTCAGGGATTGGGGTGGGAGGGAGGTGCCTGGGATTGCAAAAGGGCAACCTTGGGGTCTTTGTCCTGAAACTGTTGTGATTTGGACTGTGGCATCAGTCACACCAATTCATACATGGACTGGAATTGCATGGAATTAAATGCATACACACTGACAAATGCATGCATGTAAAGTGGTAAAATCTGAATTAGCCCGAAGAATTATATAAATGTCCATTTCCTGGTTGTGCTATTGAGCTATAGTTTTGTAAGATGATACTATTACCGGGAGGAGGGTTACTGTTCCTGGCATGAGAGGATCAATGGCTGGTTCTTGTGTTCATTTCTGGAATGAATTCATGAACACTCAGAGAAGTGGGATATGCAAGTAGCGTTTTAAAGCAAAGAATACAATGTATGCTCCCAATAAGTGGAGTGGTCAGAAACAGCCTACAGAAAGCTGCTGCTTCTGCACCCAACTATTGTAGAGCTATAGCTTTTCTTTTTTTGGGTGTTGAGAAGTGGGTTTTGGGGTGGGCTTTTCCTGGAAATGGATGGTCTTAGGGCTGGGACACTGTTACTCCCCCCTCACTTAGGAAGAGAGAGTTTCAGTCCTTATAGGGTCATACCAGGACTGTCATGGCACTCAGGTGGGTGGAGATTTTGTAAAATCACAATGCTGATAATATTATAATGAATGTAGAATGAAGGTCAAAGTAGGTCATGGTCATCTTTGGTCAAACTTGGCTATTGTTGCACATGCTCCAGCAGGTCTCTAAGCTAGTTTCTGTCTTGATGGTTGTCTCTCGAATGCAAGCATCCTGGATAGAAGAACTACAGCACTGTGGGTATGTCTGAATAGAGCCTAACAGTTAGGTAGGTGTGAAGTTTTCCTATAGCGAGGTCACTTGCTTGTATGCACGGCTCTGCACCAGCTGCTGTAGGCATCTATGAGCTTGGAACTTTCCTACAGCCCTGAAGTTTTTCCAAGTCTAGTCTGCCTACTTTATCATTACCACTGGGAGATATACAGGATATCTCTGAATAATTTCTTGAAATTGCATGTGATTCTATAAATAATTATATGTGATTCCATAAATAAATAATAAATGATTCTATAATTAATTTTTTAAAAATATGGAGGAGTGAAGAAATTTTTTAAAAAACAAACTGGTGTTGGAGAAGCTTGAAAGGAGGATGGAATGGAGTACATGAGAGGCTGTGGAAAGGGGATTGAGGGCAATGATTGCCACGAAACTCCAGAACACATCGAAGGCAAGGTTTGTTGTGCAATGAAAGGAAAAGGAGACATCTTTTATTTGTATGCTAACAGTTTATTTCTCTGGAGGGAGCTTAAAAAAATCCTGGAAGAATAATGAGGGAGGCTTTTTCCTAAGGATTTAATTCAGCAAAAAATAAATAATTGTGATACAGAAGTGATTGGAACCTCAAGAGGATGTGATTGAACAATTTGTAAATTAAAAATGGCAAAGGAAGGGAAGGAAAAGTTCTTTCATATTTACATCCTAAAACTTAGATGGATTTATACCAAAAATGTTCAATTAAATATTTCCTAAGCTCTAAAAAAATGGAGTTCTAAGAAATTTTATATCAACAATTCCAATTCCAAATTGTCCCATAAAGAAAAATAAAATAGAATAAATAGCAGATAAAAGTTTATATTTACAATAAAAATAGCAATTGCAAATACAAACTAAAAAGTATTGCACATGCATGAGGCACTTTGCTAACACACATGCCTTGATAACCCATAACTCCCCCCCCTCCTCCTTCATGCCTTGAATAAACTTCATCTTGTCAACCAAAAATTAAACCACTGAACCTGGAAATGATTTTCCCCTTGGCAATCCCGATTTAACCTAGAAATCCCATATCACAAGTTAATAGGCCCATATGTGACTCACAAATGAGCAGTGGGCACACTCACCAAAAAAAAAAAAGACCACTGCCGAAAACAGTCATTGTGAGAAACAGCATTTCTGCTTGTTTACAGAATAATTTATGACTTTCTGCTTTATTAAAAAAGCTATCCTTCTCCTGGCATCATCAGAAATCTTATTTGTAAATATGGCTTTGGGTTTTTTTTGAAACTAGTAGATTATGAATTTTCTGTCTTTTCTTTGTCAGTCTTGGGGCTGATTTGCATTGCGTGGTGCCAGACTGTGGCTCTGCGGCCCCTCGGGCAGTGTTCTCATCAGTCATGGAAGTTGAAGGAAATCTTGTGTCGTTCAGGCATCTTGTGAAACACAACAAACACCCCCCTGTTTCCAGGAAATCTTTTCTTTCCTTTTTCTTTTTGTCAACGTAAATTCTAAACAAAACTGACTAAAATAACCATTCCAATAGCCAATCTGTCACTATGAGAAGTCTATTTGTCACAGCAGCTACTTTCATATTGTCAGCCAATCAGAAAAGAGATGGAAATAATCTCGAGAAATGTTTACAAACAGTTTATCCAAGGACCAATTTTTTAAAGATGCTGAGATTTTGCTGTGGGAAAAAATAATTAAAAGAAGAATCCATGGAACTCTAAGGTGGTAGGAAATACTCAGTTAAGTGAGTGTCTTAGCTCTAAGACAACTCAAGCCACCCCCTTCTTTTTTCTCTTTTTTTCTTTTTCTTTTTGGACTTTGAGTTTGAGTTTCACTCTGTCGCCCAGGCAGGAGTGCAGTGGCATGCTCACAACCACCACAGCCTTGATCTGCTGGGCTCAGGTGATTCTTCTGCCTCAGCCTTACAAGTAGCTGGAACTATAGGTGCACGCTACCAACTTGGCTTATTTTTTGATTTATTGTAGAGACAAGGTCTCACCAAGTTCCCCAGACTGGTCTCGAACCCCTGAGCCACTTTGACCTCCCAAAGTGCTGGGATTACAGAGCCACTGCATCTGGCTCTCCAGTCCCTTTTTTAACATGCATGGAGACATACTCCTCCTTAAAGTAGCTCTTCTCTACAGTTCTCTCATTTTCTGCAACCCTGTTGCACAGAAGAGTAGCTTGGCCAACACTGACCTAAATCACTCATAAACTGTGACCAGGGATTGGGGATGATTAGAAATGAGATGACACAAAAGGGAAAAAAAGGCTATATTTCTACCCTTAAAAAATACTGTTTATGACAAGATTCTACCTAGAATTACCCATGAATACAGCATTCCTTAGACAGAGATAGGGGCACATTGAGAGATGTTGGAGGTATTAAGAAGGGTCTTCAGGTGGATTCTAGGTTTTTCCGGTATAATTTAAGAAAACTTACTGCAAACTACCCACCAGTCTTGGTCCTGGGTCATGCATCACTGTTAGTTACTTACAGCCACTAGAATTTCCATCTCAGACAAAAATACTGGATTATTATACTTTATACAATTTTTGACCACCCTAAATATCTTTGCTGAATGATCACTGGATTTCAGCAGATCTAATCCTGTTTGGTTGGCCATGTGAACAGGCAATGCATTTAGGAAACTAGGCACTGAACATCTCTGTGTAAATGTCACTTTCTTCCTATTCCTTTTTCATCTATCACCGTCTATTTTAGAAGACCTGATTTTTGGTCATTTAAATACTTATTCGACTCCTCCAATGAGCAAGTTCAAAGAGTAAATGGACCAAATCAATTCATGATTGACATTAGTCAACTTTTATGCATATTATCAACCATAGCCATCAAGGAAATGAGACATAAAGACCAATTTTATTCATCCATTCCACTCAACTCCACTCCATTCCATTCCATTTCATTCCATTCCACTCCATTCCATTCCATTCCATTCCCCTCCATCCATTCCATTCCTCTCTATTCCATTCCATTCCTCCACATTCCATTCCATTCTTCCCCATTCCATTCCACTCCATTACATTCCATTTCTCTCCTTCCTTCTGCATTCCATTCCATTCTATTTCTCTCAATTCCATACCTCTCCATTCCATTCCATTCCATTCCTCTCCTTTCAATTCCATTCTTCTCCATTCCATTCCTCTGCATTCCTCTTCATTCCATTCCATTCCCCGCCATTCCATTTCTGTCCATTCCTTTCCATTCTTTTCCATTCCATCCCATTCAATTCCTCTCCATTCCATTCCTTTCCATTCCATTCCATTCCTCTCCATTCCATTCCATTCTATTCCATTCCTTTCCTCTCCAATCCATGGCAATCCATTGCATTCCATTCTGCTTCATCCCATTCCTTTTCATTCTTCTCCATTCCATTCCATTTCATCACTTTCTATTCCATCCATTCCACTCAACTCCACTCCATTCCATTCCATTTCATTCCATTCCACTCCATTCCATTCCTCTCCATTCCATTCCATTCGAATCCTCTCTATTCCATTCCATTGCTCCTCAATCCATTCCATTCTTCCCCGTTCCATTCCACTCCATTCCATTCCATTCTACTCCATTCCATTCCAATCCATTCCTCTCCATTCCATTTCTCTCCTTCCCTCTGCAATCCATTCCATTCCATTCTATTCCTCTCAATTCCATCCCTTGCCATTCCATTCCATTCCATTCCTCTCCATTCCATTCCATTCCATTCCTCTCCTTTTCATTCCATTCCATTTAATTCCCTTCCATTCCATTCCTCGCCATTCCATTCCATTGCTTTCCACTCCACTCTATTCCATTCCATTCCCCTGCATTCCATTCCATTCCATTCCATTCCCTTCCTCTCAATTCCTCTCCATGCCATTCATCTCCATTATCTCCATTCCATTCCATTCCTTTCCATTGCATTCCATTCCTCTCCATTCCATTCCATCCTCACCATTCCATTCCAAACCATTCCATTCCATAAAGTCCATTCCATTCCACTCCTCTCCCTTCCATTCCTCTCCATTACATCCTTTCATTTCCATTCCATTCGATTCCATCCCATTCCATTCCATGCATCTCCATTCCATTCCATTTAATTTCATTCCATTTCTCTTCATTCGATTGCATTCCAATCCATTCCCTTCCACTTCATTAGAGTCCTCTCCATTCCATTCCTTTCCTTTCCAAACCATTCCATTCCATTCCTTTACTTTCACCTAATTCCTTACTATTCCATTCCATTCCTCTCAATTCCTCTCAATTCCACTGCATTCCATTCCATTCCATTCAATTCCTTTTCATTCATGTCCATTCCATTCCTATCCATTCCATTCCATTCCACTCCTCTCCACTCCCTTCCATTCCATTCCATTAAACTCCATTCCAACCCATTCCATTCCTCTCCATTCCATTCCATTCCTCACCATTTCATTCAAAACCATTCCATTCCACACACTCCATTCCATTCCATTCCTCTCCCTTCCATTCCTCTACATTGCATCCTTTCATTTCCATTTCACTCGATTCCATTCCATTCCATTCCATAGCTCTCTCTATTCCATTCCATTCCCCTCCATTCCATTCCATTCCATTCCATTCCACTCCACTCCAATCCATTCCATTCCATTTCTATCTATTCCATTCCATTCCTCACCATTCTATTCCATTCCTTTCCATTCCATTCAGTTCAATTCCCCTCCATTCCCTTCCCTTTCATTCCATTCCATTCCTCGCCATTCAATTAAATTCCATTGTATTCCATTCCATTCCATTTTATTCCTCTCCATTCCATTCCATTCCATTGCATTCCGTTACATTCCATTCCATTCCATCCCTTTCCATTCCTCTCCATTCCATTCTTCACCATTTCTTTCCAAAACATTCCATTTCGATCCATTCCATAACTCCATTCCTCTCCCTCTCCCATTCCTCTCCATTACAATCCTTTCCATCCCATTACATTCCATTCTGTTCCTCTCCACTCCATTCCATTCCATTCCTCTCCATTCCATACCATTCCTCTCCATTCCATTCCATTCCTCTCCACTCCATTCCAATCCATTCCATTCCATTCCAATCCACACCGCTCCACTCCATTCCAGTCATTTTCATTCCATTCCTCTCCATGTCATTCCTCTGCATTCTATTCCGTTTCATTCCATTCCATTCAATTCCATTCCTATCCATTCCATTCCATTGCTGTCCATTACATTCCATTTCATTCCTCTCCATTCCAGTCCATTCTTCTCCATTCCATTCCATTCCTCTACATTCCATTCCATTCTATACCATTCCTTTCCACTCCATTCCATTTCATTGCATTCCATTCCATTCCATTTCGATCTTCTCCATTCCATTCCATTTCATTCCTTTCCATTCCATCCTTTACACTCCACTTCACCTCCACGCCACTACATTCCATTCCATTCCACTCCATTCCAATCCATACCACTCCTTTCCATTCCATTCCTCTCCATTCCATTCAATTACCCTCCACTCCATTCCAATCCACTCCACTCCACTCCATTCCATTCCATTCCTCTCCATTCCATTCCATTCCATTCCATTCGTCTCCTTTCCTCTCTATTCCATTCCTCTCCATTCCTCTGTATTCCTTTACTCTCAATTCCCCTATATTCCTTTCCATTCCATTCCTTTCCATTCCTCTACATTCCATTCCATTCCACTCCCACCCATTCCATTCCCTGACTTTCCACTCCATTCCATTATGCTCCATTCCATTCCACTCAATTCCTCTCCATTCCATTCCATTATATTTCTCTCCATTCCATTCCTATCCATTCCATTACATTCTAATCCATGCCACTATATTTCTTGGCACTCCATTCCTCTCCATTCCATTCAATTTCTCTCCATTCCATTCCATTCCTTTCCTCTCCATTCCATTCCATTCCGTTCCATTCCTCTCCATTCCATTCCATTCCATTCCTCTCCATTTCTTTCCATTCTTTTCCATTCCATTCAATTCCTCTCCATTCCATTTCATTCCATTCCTTTCCATTCTTCTCCATTCCATTTCCTTTCATCCCTTTCTATTCCATCCATTCCACTCCACTCCACTCCATTCCATTCCATTTCATTCCATTCAACTCCATTCCATTCCATTCCTCTCTATTCCATTCCATTGCTCCACATTCCATTCCACTCTTCCCCATTCCATTCCACTCCATTCCATTCCATTCTACTCCATTCCATTCCAATCCATTCCATTCCATTCCTCTCCATTCCATTTCTCTCATTCCCTCTGCATTCCATTCCATTCCATTCTATTCCTCTCAATTCCATTCTTCTCCATTCCATTCCTCTCCATTCCATTGCATTCCATTTCATTCCTCTCCTTTTCATTCCATTCCATTTAATTCCCTTCCATTCCATTTCTCGCCATTCCATTCCATGCCATTCCATTGCTTTCCTCTCCACTCTATTCCATTCTACTCCATTCCATTCTTTCCTCTGCATTCCATTCCATTCCCTTCCTCTCAATTCCTCTCCATGCCATTCATTTCCATTATCTCCATTCCATTCCATTCCCTCCCATTGCATTCCATTCCTCTCCATTCCATTCCATTCCCTTCCATTCCAATCCATTCCATTCCTCTCCATTCCATTCCTCTCTATTCTGTTAGATTACATTCCTCTCCATTCCATTCTATTCCATTCCATTTTATTCCTCTCTTTTCAATTCCATTCTTCTCCATTCCATTCCATTCCATTTCTCTGCATTCCATACTATTCCTCTCCATTCCATTCCATTATATTCCATTCCTTTACTCTCCATTCCATTCCTTTCCATTCCATACCATTGCATTCCATTGCTCTCCATTCCATTCCTTTCATACTTCTCCATTCCATTCCATTTCATTCAATTCCATTCCAGGCATTACACTCCATTCCACCTCCATTCCACTACATTTCATTCCATTCCATCAAATCTAATCTTTCCATTCCATTTATCTCCATTCTATTCCATTCCTCTTCATTTCTAATCATTCCTCCCCATTCCCTTCCACTCCATTCCATTCTATTTCACTCAATTCCAATCCATTCCATTCAATTCCATTCCATTCCTCTCCATTCCATTCTTCTCCTTCCCTTTCCACTCCATTCCATTCCATTCCTATTCATTCCAGTCATCTCCATTTCATTGCATACCATTTCTCTCCATTCCATTCCTCTCCATTCCATTTCATTCCATTCCTCTCCATTACATTCCTCTCCATTCCATTCCTTTCCTCCCCATTCCATTCCATCCTCACCATTCCATTCCAAACCATTCCATTCCATAAAGTCCATTCCATTCGATTCCATTCCATTCCATTCAATACCTCTCCATTCCATTTAATTCCATTCCAATCCTCTTCATTCGATTGCATTCCAATCAATTCCGTTCCACTTCATTCGATACCTCTCCATTCCATTCCTTTCCTTTCCAAACCATTCCATTCCATTCCATTCCTCTTCAATCCATTGCTTTCCATTCCTCTCCATTCCATTTATCTCTATTCTTTTCCTTTCAATTCCCTTCCATTCCATTCCTCTCCTTTCACCTAATGCCATACCATTCCATTCCAATCCTCTCAATTCCTCTCAATTCCACTGCATTCCCTTCCAATCCATTCAATTCCATTTCATTCATCTCCATTCCATTCCTATCCATTCCATTCCATTCCTCTCCATTCCCTTCTATTCCACTCCATTCCATTAAACTCCATTCCAACCCATTCCATTGGAAACCATTCCATTCCAGTCCATTCCATACACTTCATTCCATTCCATTCCTCTCCCTTTCTTTACTCTCCATTATATGCTTTCATTTCCATTTCATTCAATTCGATTCGATTCGATTCAGTTCGATTCAATTCCATTCCATTCCTCTACACTCCATTCCATTCCATTCCTCTCCATTCCGTTCCATTCCTCTCCATTCTATTACATTCCTTTCCATACCATTCCATTCAGTACCCCTCCATTACATTCCTTTCCATTCAATCCCATTCCTCGAAATTTCATTACATTCCGTTACATTCCATTCCATACCATCCCTTTCCATTCCTCTCCATTCCATTCCATTCCTCACCATTCCATTTCATTCCATTCCAAAACATTCCATTTCCTTCCTTTCCATACACTCCATTCCGTTCCATTCCTCTCCCTTCCTTTCCTCTCCATTACAATCCTTTCCATTCCATTGCGTTCCATTCCATTCCATTCCATTCCATTTCTCTCCACTCCATTCCATTCCATTTCTCTCCATTCCATTCCATTCCTCTCGCTTCCATTCCTCTCCATTCCATTCCAATCCCTTCCATTCCATTTCATTCCATTCCTTTCCAATTCCAATCCACACCAATCCACTCCATTCCATTCATTTCCATTCCATCCTCTCAATGTCATTCATCTCCATTCTATTCCGTTTGATTCCATTCCTATCTCTTCCACTCCACTCCATTCCATTCCACTCCATTCCATTCAATTCCATTTCTCTGCATTCCAATCCATTCCATTCCATTCCATTCCACTCCACTCCATTCCATCCCATTCCTCTCCATTCCATTCCAAACCATTCGTCTCCATTCCTCTCTATTCCATTCCTTTCCATTGCTATCTATTCCATTACTCTCCATTCCTCTATATTCCTTTCCATTCCATTCCTCTATATTCCATTCCACTCCAACCCATTCCATTCCATGACTTGCCACTCCAATCAGTTACGCTCCATTCCATTCCTCTCCATTCCTCTCCATTCCATTCCATTCCATCCTATTTCTCTCCATTCTATTCCTATCCATTCCGTTACATTCTAATCCATTCCTCTCCATTTCTTCGCATTCCATTCCTCGCCATTCCATTCCATTCCATTCCATTCCATTCCATTCCATTCCATTCCTCTCCATTCCATTCAATTCCTCTCCATTCTATTCCATTCCATTTCATTCCTCTCCATTCCATTCCATTCCATTCCTCTCCATTCCATTCCATTCCTCCACATTCCATTCCAATCTTCCCCATTCCATTCCACTCCATTCCTTTCCACTCTACTCCATTCCATTCCAATTCATTCCATTCCATTCCTCTCCATTCCATTTCTCTCCTTTCCTCTGCATCCCATTCCATTCATTTCCATTCCTCTTAATTCCATTCCTCTCCATTTTATTCCATTCCATTCCTCTCCATTCCATTCCATTCCTCTCCATTCCATTCCATTCCTCTCCTTTTCATTCCATTCCATTCCATTTCTATCCTCGCTGTTCCATTCCATGCCATTCCATTGCATTCCACTCCACTCGATTCCATTCTACTGCATTCCTTTCCATTCCTCTGCATTCCACTCCATTCCATTCCCTTCCTCATAATTCCTCTCCATGTCATTCCTCTCCATTCCTCTCCATTCCATTCCATTCAATTCCTTTCCATTGCGTTCCATTCCTCTTCATTCCTTTCCATTCCCTTCCATTCTAATCCATTCCATTCCTCTCCATTCCATTCCTTTCCATTCCATTAGATTACATTCCTCTCTATTCCATTCCTTCCATTCAATTCCATTCCTCTCCATTCCATTCCATTCCATTTCTCTCCATTCCATACCATTCCTCTCCATTCAATACCACTCCTCTCCATTCCATTCTATTCCATTCCTTTCCTCTCTATTCCATTCCTTTCTATTCCATACCATTGCATTCCATACCTCTCCATTCCATTCAATTCATTCTTCTCCATTCCATTCCATTTCATTCAGTTCCATTCCATGCATTCCATTCCATTCCACCTCCACTCCACTCCATTCCATGCCACTCCATTCCATCTAAGCATTCCTTTCCATTCCATTCCTCTCCATTCCATTCCATTTCTCCATTCCATTCCATTCCTCTCCTTCCCACTGCATTCCATTCCATTCCATTCCTCTCCATTCCATTCCTCTCCATTCCATTCCATTCCATTCCTCTCCATTCGATTCTTCTCCTTCCCTCTACATTCCATTCCATTCCTATCCATTACAATTCTCTTCATTCCATTGCATACCATTCCTCTCCATTCCATTCCTCTCCATTCCATTCTATTCCATTCCTCTCCATTGCAGTCCTTTCCATTCCATCCTCACCATTCCATTCCAAACCATTCCATTCCATAAAGTCCATTCCATTCCATTCCTCTCCCTTCCATTCCTCTCTTTTACATCCTTTCATTTCCGTTCCATTCGATTCCATTCCATTTAATTACATTCCATTCCTCTTCATTCGATTGCATTCCATTCCATTCCACTTCATTCGATTCCTCTTTATTCCATTCCTTTCCTTTACAAACCATTCCATTCCATTAGATTCGTCTCCTTTCACCTGTTTCCATACCTTTCCATTCCATTCCTCTCAATTCCTCTTAATTCCACTGCATTCCATTCCATTCAATTCCTTTTCATTCATGTCCATTCCATTACATTCCTTTCCATTCCTTCCATTCCACTCCTCTCCACTCCCTTCCATACCTTTCCATTTCATTAATCTCCATTCCAACCCATTCCATTCCTCTCCATTCCATTCGTCACCATTCCATTCAAAACCATTCAATTCCAAACACTCCATTCCATTCCATTCCTCTCCCTTCCATTGCATCTTTTCATTTCCATTTCACTAGATTCCATTCCATTCCATCCCTCTCCATTCCATTCCATCCCTCTCCATTCCATTCCCCTCCATTCCATTCCCTTCCATTCCATTCCATTCCTCTCCAATCTATTCCATTCCATTCCGCTCTATTCCATTCCTATCCTCTCCATTCCATGCCATTCCTCTCCATTCCATACCATTCCATTCCACTCCATTCCATTCCGTTCCCCTCCATTCAATTCCACTCGCTTCCATTGCATTCCTCTCCATTCCATTCCATTCCCATCCTTTCCATTCCATTCGATTTCATTTCATTTCTTTCCTCTCCACTCCACTCTATTCCATTACATTCCTCTCTATTCTCTTCCTTTCCGTTCCTTTCCATTCCATTCCATTCCACTCCACTCCATTCCATTCAATTTCACTCCATTCCATTCCATTCCTCTCATCTCCATTCCATGCCAATCCCCTGCCTTCCATTCCATTCCTCTCTCTCCACTGCATTCCATTCCATTCAACTCCATAACATTCGATTCCATTCCTCTGCATTCCACTCCAATCCTCTCTATTACATTCCATTCCTCACAATTCCATTCCATTCAATTCCATTCCATTTCATCCATTCCTTTCCATTCCATAACGTGCCATTCATTTCCATTCCATTCCATTCCATTTCCTTCCATTCCACTACATTCCATTCCATTCCTTTCCAATCTATTACTTTCCATTCTATTCCGTTTCATTCCACTCCATTCCATTCCATCCCACTCCACTCTATTATATTCGAATCCATTCTATTCCAGTCCATTCCTCTCCATTCCATTTCAGTCCTCTCCATTTCATTGCTTTCCTCTCCGTTCAATTCTACTCTATTCCATTCCTCTCCATTCCTTCCCTTCAATTCCATTCCATTCCATTCCATTCATTTCCATTCCATTTCTCTTCATTCCATTCCATTCCATTCTATTCCATTCCTCTCCATTCAATTCCATTCCATTCCCTTCCTCTCAATTCCATTCCGTACCATTACATTCCATTCCTTTCAATTTCTCTCCCTTTCATTCCTATCTATTCCATTCCACTCCATTCCATTCCATTCCTTTCCTCTCCATTCCATTCCCTTCCCTTCCATTCCATTTCCTATCTTTCCTATCCATTTCTCTTCCTTTCATTCCTCTCCATTCCATTCTTCTCCATTCCATTCCTCTCCATTCCATTCCATTCCATTTTTCTCCCTTCCATTCCATTCCATCCATTTCATTCCATTTCTCCCCACTCCATTCCTCTCCATTCCATTCCTTGCGATTCCATTCCATTCATCTCAATTCCATTCCTCTCCATTCCATTCCATTCTATTCCATTCTACTCTATTCCTCTCCATTCACTTTCCTTCCATTTTAATCCGTTCCATTCCATTCCTCTTCATTCCATTCCCTTCCATTCCATATCATTTAATTCCTCTCCTTATCTTTCCATTCCATTTCTCTGTATTCCATTCCTTTCCATTATATTACTTTCCTCCCCATTCCATTCCACTACATTCCATTCCATCCATCCATTCCATTCTATTCCTCCCGATTCCATTCCTCTCCATTCCACTCTATTCCATTCCTCTCCGTTCCATTACATTCCTCTCCATTCCATTCCAATCCTCTCCATTCCATTCCTTTTCATTCCATTCCACCCGATAAACTCCATTGCATTCCATTCCACTACCTTCCATTGCCCTCCCTTCCATTCCATTCCTCTTTATTCCATTCCATTCCTCACAATACCTTTGCATTCCGTTCCATTATATTGTATTCCATTCCATAATATTCCTCTCTATTCCATTCAATTCCCTTTGATTCTATTCCTTTCCATTCCATTCCTTTCCTCTCCATTCCTCTCCATTCCATTTCATTCCTCTCCATTCCATTCCTCTCCAATCCATTCCATTCCATTCCTTTCCATTCCATTCTATTGCATTCCATTCCATTCCTCTCTATTCCTGTCAATTCCATTCCTCTCCTACCCTCTTCTTTCCAATCTAATCCATTCCATTGCATTCTATTCCTCTCCATTCCATTCCATTCCTCTCCATTCAATTCCATTCCTCTTCATTCCATTCCAATCAAATCCATTCCATTCCTTTTCATTTCCATTCCATTCCATCCTCTTCATTCCATTCCATTCCATTCAATTCCACTCCAATCCATGCCATTCAATTCCAATCATCTCCATTCCATTCCATTTCTCTCCTTTAAATTCCATTCTATTCCATTCTTTTCCTCTCCATTCCACTCCATTCCATTCCATTCCATTCCATTCCATTCCATTTCATTTCTTTACTCTCCCTTCCATTCCCTTTCGTTCCACTCCACTTGATTCCATTCCATTCCTCTCCATTCCATTCCAATCCTTTCCATTCCATTCCTCTCCATCCATTCCATTCCATTCCTCTCTATTCGAATCCATTCCATTCCATTCCTCTCCATTTCATTCCATTCCATTCCATTCCAATCCATGCCATTTCATTCCATTCCTCTCCTTTCCATTCCATTCTATTCCATTCTTTTCATCTCCATTTCATTCCTTTCTGCTGCATTCCATTCTTCTCCATCCGTTCCATTTCATTCTTCTCCATTCCATTCAATTTCATCCCTTTCCATTCCCCTCCACTCCACTACATTCCATATCATTGCATTCCATTCCACTCCATTCCATTCAATTCCTCTCTATTCCATTCCTTTCCACTACATTCCATTCCATTCTTCCCCATTCCTCTCCTCCCACTGCATTCCATTCCATTCCATTCCTCTCCATTTCATTCCATTTCATTCTTCTCCATTCCATTCCATTTCATTCCATTCCATTACATGCATTACAATCCACTCCACCTCTTCTCCACTCCATTGCATTCCATTCCACTCCATTCCATCCAACCACTCCTTCCATTCCATTCCTATCCCTTCCATACCATTCCTTTACATTCCATTCCATTCCTCCCCATACCATTCCACTCCATTCCATTCCGCTCAATTCCATTCCATTCCACTCCATTCCATTTTTCTCCTTCCCTCTCCATTCCATTCCATTCCATTTCTCCCCATTTCATTCCACTCCATTCCATTCCATTCCACTCAATTCCATTCCATTCCACTCAATTCCATTCCATTCCATTCCTTTCCATTCCACTCCATTCCATTCTCCTTCCATCTCCATTCCATTCCATTCCATTTCTACCCATTCCAGTACTCTCCATTTGTTTGCACACCATTCCTCTCCATTCCATTCCTCGCTATTCCATTCCTTTCCTTTAAATTCCATTCCATTGCTCCCGATTCCTTTGAAATCAATAACAATCCAGTCCATTCCATGCCGCTACACCCCATTCCATTCCACTCCATTCGATTCCATTTCATACCACTCCTCTCCAATCCATTGCATTCCATTTCATTCAAATCCTCTCCATTCCATTCCATTCCATTCCATGCTACTCAATTGTGTTTCATTCCATCCATTCCATTCCATTCCTCTCAATTTCACTCCATTCCATTCCATTCTCCTCAGTTCCATTTCATTCATCTCCATTCCATGCCAATCCCCTACCTTCCATTCCATTCCTCTCCCTCCACTACATTCCATTCCATTCAACTCCATACCATTCGATTCCTTACCGTTCCCTTTCATTCTTCTGCATTCCACTCCAATCCTCTCCATTCCATTCCTCACAATTCCATTCCATTCACTTCCATTCCATTTCATCCATTCCTCTCCATTCCATACCATGCCAGTCATTTCCATTCCATTCCATTTCCTTCCATTCCACTACATTCCATTCCATTCCATTCCTTTCCAATCCATTACTATCCATTCCATTCTATTCCATTCCATTCCATCCCACTCCACTCTATTACATTCAACTCCATTCCTCTCCATTCCATTTCAGTCCTCTCCATTTCATTACTTTCCTCTCCGTTCAATTCTACTCTATTCCATTCCTCTCCATTCCTTCCCTTCAATTCCATTCCATTCCATTCCATTTCATTCCTCTCCATTCCATTCCATTCATTTCCATGCCATTTCTCTTCATTCCATTCCATTCTATTCCATTCCTCTCCATTCAATTCCATTCCATTCCATTCCTCTCAATTTCATTCCTTTCCATTACATTCCATTCCTTTCTATTTCTCTCCCTTTCATTCCTATCTATTCCATTACACTCCATTCCATTCCATTCCTTTCCTTTCCTCTCCATTCCATTCCCTTCCCTTCCATTCCATTCCATTTCATATCTTTCCTATTCATTTCTCTCCCTTACAATCCTCTCCATTCCATTCTTCTCCATTCCATTCCTCTCCTTTCCATTCCATTCAATTTTCTCCCTTCCATTCCATTCCATCCATTCCATTCCATTTCTCCCCACTCCAATCCTCTCCATTCCATTCCATTCGATTCCATTCCATTCCTCTCAATTCCATTCCTCTCCATTCCATTCCATTCTACTCCATTGCTCTCCATTCACTTCCCTTCCATTTTAATCCGTTCCATTCCATTCCTCTTTATTCCATTCCCTTCCATTCCATATCATTTCATTCCTCTCCTTATCATTCCATTCCATTTCTCTCTATTCCATTCCTTTACATTCCATTACTTTCCTCCCCATTTCATTCCACTACGTTCCATTCCATCCATTTCATTCTATTCCTCCCGATCCCATTCCTCTCCATTCCATTACATTCCTCTCCATTCCATTCCATTCCTCTCCATTCCATTCCTTTCCATTCCATTCCACCCCATAAACTCCACTGCATTCCATTCCACTCTCTTCCATTGCCCTCCATTCAATTCCATTCCTCTCTATTTCATTCCATTCCTCTCAATACTTTCCATTCCATTCCATTATATTGTATTCCATTCCATAATATTCCTCTCTATTCCATTCCCTTTGATTCCTTTCCATTCCATTCCATTCCATTCCATTCCTTTCCTCTCCATTCCATTCCATTCCTCTCCATTCCATTCCTATCCAATCCATTTCATTTCATTCCACTCCATTCCATTCCGTTCCATTCCATTCCGTTGCATTGCATTGCATTCGATTCCTCTCCATTCCTGTCAATTCCATTCCTGTCCTACCCTCTTCTTTCTAATCCAATCTATTCCATTGCATTCTATTCCTCTCCATTCCATTCCATTCCTCTCCATTTCATTCCATTCGTCTTCACTCCGTTCCATTCCAATCAAATCCATTCCATTCTTTTCCATTCCTTTCCATTCCATTCCATTCCATCCTCTCCATTCCATTCCATTCAATTCCATTCCAATTCATGCCATTCGATTCCATTCCTCTCAATTCCATTCCATTTCTCTCCTTTCCATTCTATTCTATTCCATTCCTTTCCTCTCCATTCCACTCCATTCCATTCCATTGCTTTCCAATTCATTTCTTTACACTCCCTTCCATTCCCTTTCATTCCACTCCACTCGATTCCATTAAATTCCTCTCCATTCCATGCCAATCCTTTCCATTTCATTCCATTCCTCTCCATCCATTCCATTCCATTCCTCTCCATTCGAATCCATACCATTCTATTCCTCTCATTCCCTTCCATTCCATTGCATTCCATTCCAATCCATGCCATTTCATTCCATTCCTCTCCTTTCCATTCCATTCTATTCCATTCTTTTCATCTCCATTCCTTTCCTTTCCTTTGCATTCCATTCTTCTCCATTCCGTTCCATTTCATTCTTCTCCATTCCATTCAATTTCATCCCTTTCCATTCCATCCATTCCCTTCCACTCCACTACATTCCATACCATTGCATTCCATTCCACTCCATTCCATTCAATTCCTCTCTATTCCATTCCTTTCCACTACATTCCATTCCATTCCTCCCCATTCCTCTCCTTCCCTCTGCATTCCAATCCATTCCATTCCTCTCCATTCCATTCCTCTCCATTCCATTAAATTCCATTCCTTTCCATTCCATTCCATTCCATTCTCATCCATTCCTTTCCTCGCCATTCCATTCCAATCCATTCCATTCCATTCCACTCCACTCTATCCCTTTCCACGCCATTCCATTGCATTCCTCTGCATTCCAATCCATTCCATTCCATTCCCTTCCTCTCAATTCCTCTCCATTGCATTTCTCTCCATTCCATTCAATTCCTATCCATTACTTTCCATTCCATTTCAATCCATTCCATTCCATTCGTCTCCATTAGATTCCTCTCCATTCAATTAGATTACATTTCTCTTCATTCCATTCCATTCCATTCCTTTCCATTCCATTCAATACCATTCCTTCCATTCCATTCGTCTCCATTCCAGTCCATTCCTCTCCATTCCATTCCTTTCCCCTCCATTCCATTCTATTCTATTTCAATATTTTCCTTTCCATTCCATTCCTTTCCATTCCCTTCCATTGCATTCCATTCCTCTCTATTGCATTCCATTTCATTCTTCTCAATTCATTCCATTTCATTCCTTTCCATTCCATGCATTACACTCCACTCAGCTCCATTCCATTCAAACCACACCTTTCTGTTCCTCTATATTCCATTCCATTCCATTGCATTCCTCTCTCTTTTCCATTCCATTTCTTTCCATTTCATTCCATTCCACTCCATTCCATTCCTTTCCTCTCCATTCGACTCTCTTCCATTCCATTCCACTCCATTCCATTCCATTCCTCTCCATTCCTCCCCATTCCATTCCATTCCATTCGATTTTCTCCATTCCATTGCATTCAATTCCGTACCACTCCATTCCATTCCATTCCTCTCCTTTCCATTCCATTGCATTCCTCTCCATTCCATTCCATTTCATTGCACTCCACCCCATTCCATTCCATACATCTCTATTCCATTCCATCTTTTTCAACTCCATTCCATTCCAATCCATTCCGTACCTCTCCATTCCATTCCATTCCATTCCATTCCATGCCTCTCCATACCACTCCATTCCATTCCATTCCATTGTTTTCCAATCAAGTCCATTCATTCCACTCCATTATATTCCTCTCCATTCCATTCCATTCCTTCACAATCCATTCCACGCCATTCAATTCCACGCCATTCTCTTCCAATCCACTCTGTTCCATTCCATTCCTTTCCATTCCATTCCATTCCACTCCATTCCATTCCATTCCTCTCCATTCCTCTCCGTTCCATTCCATTCCATTCCTCTCTATTGCATTCCACTCCATTCCCTGCCAGTCCATTCCATTCCATTCCATTCAATTCCTCTCATTTCATTCCAATCCTCTCCATATCAGTGCAGTCCAATCTATCCCTTCCTCTCCATTCCATTCCTCTCAATTTCATTCCTTTCCTTCCATTCCATTCCATTCCATTTCTCCTGATTACTTTTAATTCAATTCCAACACAGTCCATTCAATGCCACTAAACCCCATTCCATTCCACTCCATTCGATTCCATTTCATACCACTCCTCTCCAATCCATTGCATTCCATTTCATTCAATTCCTCTCCATTCCATTCCATTCCATGCTACTCAATTCTGTTACATTCCATCCATTCCATTCCACTCCTCTCAATTTGATTCTATTCCATACCATTCCATTCCACTCCATTCCATTCCATTCCACTCCATCCCATTCCATTCCCCTCCATTCGATTCCACTCGTTTCCATTCCATTCCTAACCACTCCATTCCATTTTTTCCCTTTCCTCTCTTATAAATTCGTCTCCATGCCATTCCTCTCTATTCCATTCCATACCATTCCGTTCCATTCCATTCCATTCCATTCCATTTCTCTCCTTTCATTCCAATCCATTCCATTCCATTGCATTCCTCTCCATTCCATTACATTCCAATCCTTTCCATTCCATTCGATTCCATTTTTTTCATTCCTCTCCATTCTATTCCATTACATTCCTCTCTATTCTCTTCCATTCCATTCCATTCCATTCCACTCCACTCCATTCAATTCAATTTCACTCCATTCCATTCCATTCCTCTCAGTTCCATTCCATTCATCTCCATTCCATGCCAATCCCATGCCTTCCATTCCATTCCTCTCCCTTCACAACATTCCATTCCATTCAACTCCTTACCATTCGATTCCATTCCGTTTCCTTCCATTTCTCTGCATTCCACTCCAATCCTCTCCATTCCATTCCTCACCATTCCATTCAATTCAATTCCATTCCATTTCATCCATTTCTCTCCATTCCATACCATGCCATTCATTTCCATTCCATTCCATTTCATTTCCTTCCATTCCACTACATTCCATTCCATTCCATTCCTTTCCAATCCATTACTTTCCATTCCATTCTATTCCGTTCCATTCCACTCCACTCTATTACATTCAACTCCATTCTATTCCAGTCCATTCCTCTCCATTACATTTCAGTCCTCTCCATTTCATTGCTTTCCTCTCCGTTCAATTCTATTCTATTCCAATCCTCTCCATTTCTTCCCTTCCATTCCATTTCATTCCATTTCATTCCTCTCAATTCCATTCCAGTGTATTCCATTCCATTCCATTCCAATACATTCTATTCCGTTCCATTCATTTCCATTCCATTTCTCTTCATTCCATTCCATTCCTTTCTATTCCATTCCTCTCCATTCAATTCCTTTCCATTCCTTTCCTCTCACTTCCATTTTTTTCCATTCCATTCCATTCCTTTCAATTTCTCTCCCTTTCATTCCACTCCATTCCATTCTTCTCCATTGTATTCCTCTACATTCCATTCCATTCCGTTCATTTCATTTTTCTCCCTTCCATTCCATTCCATCTATTCCATTCTATTATCCCCCATTCCATTCCTCTCCATTCCATTCCATTCGATTCCATTCCATTCCTCTCAATTCCATTCCTCTTCATTCCATTCCATTCTACTCCATTCCTCTCCATTCACTTCCCTTCCATTTTAATCCATTCCAATCCATTCCTCTTCATTCCATTCCCTTCCATTCCATATCATTTCATTCTTCTCCTTCTCATTCCATTCCATTCCATTCCTTTCTCTCTATTCCATTCCTCTCCATTCCATTAATTCCTTCCAATTCCATTCCACTTCATTCCATTCAATTCCATTCCATTCCATTCCATTCATTCCATTCTATTCTATTCTTAACGATTCCATTCCTCTCCATTCCATTCCATTCGATTCCACTCCAAACCATTCCATTACATTCCTCTCCATGCCATTCCATTCCTCTTCATTCCATTCCATTCCATTCCTCTCCATTCCATTCCATTTCATTCTTCCTCATTCCATTCCAATCCTTTCCATTGCACTCCCTTCCCTTCCATTCGATTCCATTCCATTCCGTTCCTTTACTCTCCATTCCATTCCATTCTATTCCTTTCCATTCCTCTAAATTCTATGCCATTCCATTTCATTATATTCTGTTCCATTCCTCTCCATTCCAGTCAATTTCATTCCATTCCATTCCACTCCACTCCACTCCATTCCACTCCATGCCATTCCATTCGATTCCTGTCCATTCCATTCCATTCCTCTCCATTCAACTCCGCTCCATTCCATTCTACTCCTTTCCATTCCATTCCATTCCTTTCCTCTCCATTCCATTCCATTCCATTCCATTACCCTCATGCCCTTTCATTCCTCCTAATTCCCTTCTCTTCATCTCTCTCCATTCCATACCATTTCTTTCCAGTCCGTATCTCTCACTTCCATACATTGCTATCATTTCCATTCCATTCCATTCCATTCCATTCCATTCCATTCCTTTCCATTTCATTCCATTCCATTCCTCTCTATTCCATTCCATTCCGTTCCATTCCATTCCATTTCTCTCCTTTTCATTCCTCTCCATTTCTTTTCACTGCATTCTTCTCCATTCCATTTTATGCCATTAAATTCCATTTCAATACTCTCCATTCCACTCCATTCTATTCCAATCCATTCCAGTACTCTCCATTTCCTTCGAATCCATTTTATTCCATTCCTCTCCATTCCATTCTATTTCATTCCAGTTCTCTCCATTTCCTTCGAATCCATTTTATTCCATTCCTCTCCATTCCATTCTATTTCATTCCATTTCTATACTCTTCATACCATTCCACTCCATTCCATTCCATTCCATTCCAGACCTCTACATTCCATTCGAATCCATTTCATTCCATTGCTCTCCATTCTATTCCTTTCCATTCCATTCCATTCTAGTCCACTCCAATCAAGTCCATTGATTCCAGTGCATTTCATTCGATTCCACTCCTTTCCATTCCATTACCCTCCATGTCATTCCATTCCTCTCCCTTCCATTTCATTCCTCTCCATTCCACTCCTTTCCATTCCATTCCAGTCCATTCCTATCAAGTCCATTCTTCTGCATTCCATTGCACTCCATTCCATTCCAATCTATTCCATTCCATTCCTCTCTATAACATTTCTCTCCCTTATATTCTATTCCATTCTATTTCATTCCATTCCATTCCTCTCCATTCCATTCCATTCCATTCCTCTCAATTCCATTCCATTCCACTCCACTCCATTCCATTCCACTCTACTCCATTCCTTTCCATTCCATTCTATGCCATTCCAAACCACTCCTTTCCATTATATTTCTCTCAATTTCTTGCCATTCCTTTCCATTCCATGCCATTCCTCCACAATCCATTCCACACTATTCCATTCAATTCCACTCAATTCTATTCCATTCTATTCGATTCCATTCTATTCGTCTCCATTCCTTTTCATTTCATGCTTCTCCTTCGCTCTTCAATTATTTCCATTCCACTTCACTCCATTCAATTCCTCTCCATTCCATTCCATTTCACTCCATTGCTGTCCTCTCCATTCTATTCCTCTCCTCCCAATTCCATTCCTTTCCACTCCACTCATTTACATTGCATTCCTCTCCATTCCATTCCATTCCATTCCTCTCCATTCCATTCCATTCCATTCTATTCCTCTCCATTTTATTCCATTCCATTCCATTCCTCTCCATTCCATACCATTCCATTCCTTTCCAATCCTCTCCTTTCCATACCATTCCATTCCATTCCTTTCCATTCCATTCCTCGTCATTCCATTCTGTTCCATTCCTTTCCATTCCAATCCACACCATTACATTCCACTCCATTCCATCCTCTTCATTCCATTCCATTCCTCTCCATTCCTCTCCAATGCTTTCCTTTCTTTTCCTCTCCATTCCATTTCATTGCATTCCATTCCTCTCCATCTCACTGCATTTCATTCTTCTCCATTCCATTCCATTTCATCCCTTACCATTCCATCCATTCCACTCCACTCCACTGCATTCCATTCCATTTCAGTCCATTGCACTCCATTACATTCCAGTCTTTTGCATTCCTCTCATTGCATTCCATTCCTCTCTATTCCATTCCTTTCCTCTACATTCCATTCCATTCCTCCCCATTCCAATCCACTCCTTTAAATTCCGTTCCACTCCATTCCATTCCATTCCTTTCCATTCCATTCCATTCCATTCCATTCCATTTCAATCCATTCCCTTCCAATCCGTTCCATTCCATTCCGTTCCTCTCCATTCCATTCCAATCCATTCCATTCCATTTTCCATTCCATTCCTCACCATTCCATTACATACAATTCCATGCCATTCCACTCCACTCTATTCCATTCCACTCCATTCCATTCCATTCCTCTGCATTCCATTCCATTCCATTCCCTTCCTCTCATTGCCTGCCATACCATTCACCTCCATTCGTCTCCATTCCATTCCTTTCTATTCCATTCCATTCCTCTCCGTACCATTCCTCTCCATTCAATTCCTCTCCATTGCATTAGATTACATTCCTGTCCATTGCACTGCCCATTCCAGTTAATTCAATTCCTCTCCATTCCATTCCATTCCGCTGCATTCCATTCCATTCCATTCCTCTCCATTCCAGTCCATTCCTCTCCATTCCTTTCCATTCCTCTCCATTCCATTCCATTCCTTTCTTCTGCCTTCCGTTCCTTTCCATTCCATAACATTGCATTCCATTCCTCTCCATTCCATTCCATTTCATTCTTCTCCATTCCATTCCATTTAATTCCATTCCATTCCATGCATTACAATCCACTCCACCTCCACTCCACTCCATTGCATTCCATTCCACTCCATTCCATCCAACCACTCATTTCCATTCCATTCCTATCCATTCCATACCATTCCTTTCCATTCCATTCCATTCCATTCCTCCCCTTTCCATTCTACTCCATTCCATTCCACTCAATTCCATTCCATTCCTTTCTATTCCACTCCATTCCATTCTTCTCCTTCCCTCTACATTCTATTCTATTCCATTCCATCCCATTCCATAGCTATCCATTCCATTCCACTCATTCCATTCCATTCCACTCAATTCCGTTCCATTCCATTCCATTCCTTTCCATTCCACTCCATTCCATTCTTCTCCTTCCATCTCCATTCCATTCCATTCCATTTCTATCCATTCCAGTCCTCTCCATTCGTTTGCATTCCATTCCTCTCCATTCCATTCCTCGCTATTCCATTCCTTTCCTTTAAATTCCATTCCATTGCTCCCGATTCCTTTGAAATCCATAACAATCCAGTTCATTCCATGCCGCTACACCCCATTCCATTCCACTCCATTCGATTCCATTCCTGTGCAATCCATTCCATTCCCTTCCTTTCCATTCCTCCTCTCCAATTCTTTCCTTTCCTTTCCTGTCCATTCCATTCCATTCCTCTGCATTCCATTCCATTCCCTCCCTCTCCATTCCTCTCCAATCCTTTCCTTTCCTCTTCATTCCATTCCATTCCATTGCATTCCATTCCTCTCCATTTCACTGCATTTCATTCTTCTCCATTCCATTCCATTTCATCCCTCTCCATTCTATCCATTCCACTCCTCTCCACTCCATTCCATTCCATTTCAGTCCATTGCACTCCAATTCATTGAATTCCTCTCATTCGATTCCATTCCTCTCTGTTCCATTCCATTCCTCTACATTCTATTACATTCCTCCCCATTCCATTCCACTCCTTTTAATTCCATTCTACTGCTTTCCGTTCCATTCCATTCGTCTCAATTCCTCTCCATTCCATTTCTTTCTTTCCCTCTGCATTCCATTCCATTCCATTCCTCTCAAATCCGTTCCTCTCCATTCCATTCCTTTCCATTCCATTTCATTCCGTTCCTCTCCATTCCATTCCAATCCATTCCACTCCTTTCCATTCCATTCCATTCCATTCCATTCCATTCCCTTCCATTCCATTCTTCGCCATTGCATTACATGCAATTCCATGCCATTCCACTCCACTCTATTCCATACACTGCATTCCATTCCATTCCTGTGCATTCCATTCCATTCCATTCCCCTCCTCTCATTGCCTGCCATACTATTCCCTTCCATTCGTCTCCATTCCATTCCATTCCTTTCCATTCCATTCCATTCCTCTGCATTCCATTCCCTCCTTTCCATTCCAAAGCATTCCATTCCTCTCCATTCAATTCCTCTCCATTGCGTTAGGCTACATTCCTGTCCATTCCATAGCATTGCATTCCATTCCACTCAATTCCATTCTCTACATTCCACTGCATTCCATTCCATTCCATTCCTCTCCATTCCAGTCCTTTCCTCTCCATTCCTTTCCGTTTTTATCCATTCCATTCTATTCTATTCCATTCCTTTCTTTTCCCTTCCATTCCATAACATTGCATTCCATTCCTCTCCATTCCATTCCATTTCATTCCTCTCCATTCCATTCCATTTCATGCATTACAATCCACTCCACTCCATTGCATTCCATTCCACTCCATTCCATCCAACTACTCCTTTCCATTCCATTCCCATTCATTCCATACAATTCCTTTCCATTCCATTCCATTCCTCCCCATTCCATTCCACTCCATTCCATTCCATTCCACTCAATTCCATTCTATTACATTCCTTTCCATTTCATTCCATTCCTTTCCTTTCCATTCCATTTCATATCTTTCCTATCCATTTCTCTCCTTTTCATTCCTCTCCATTCCATTCTTTTCCATTCCGTTCCTCTCCATTCCATGCCATTCCATTTTCTCCCTTCCATTCCATTCCATTTCTTCCTTTCCATTCCATTTCTCCCCATTCCATTCCTCTCCATTCCATTCCATTCCATTCAATTCCATTCCATTCCATTCCTGTCAAGTCCACTCTTCTCCATTCCATTCCATTCTACTCCATTCCTCTCCATTCACTTCCCTTCCATTTTAAACCATTCCATTCCATTCCTCTTTATTCCCTTCCCTTCCATTCCTTATCATTTCATTCCTCTCATCATTCAATTCCATTTCTCTCTATTCCATTCCTCTCCATTCCATTACATTCCTTCCCATTCCTTTCCACTACATTCCATTCCATCATTCCATTCCGTTCTATTCCTTCCGATTCCATTCCATTCCATTCCTTTCCTTTGTATTCCATTCCCTTCCCTTCCTTTCCATTTCATATATTTCCTATCCATTTCTCTCCCTTTCATTCCTCTCCATTGCATTCTTCTCTATTCCACTGCTATCCACTCCATTCCATTCCATTCCATTTTTCTCCCTTCCATTCCATTCCATTCCATCCTTTCCATTCCATTTCTCCCCATTCCATTCCTCTCCATTCCATTCCATTCCTCTCAATTCCATTCCTCTCTATTCCATTCCATTCTATTCAATTCCTCTCCATTCACTTCCCTTCCATTTATACCGTTCCATTACATTCCTCTTCATTTCTTTCCCTTCCATTTCATATCATTTCATTCCTCTCATCATTCCATTCTATTCCACCCCATACTCTCCATTGCATTCCATTCCACTCCCTTCCATTGCCCTCCATTCCATTCCTCTCTATTCCATTCCATTCCTCTCAATACCTTCCCATTCCATTCCTTTCCTCTCCATTCCATTTCATTATATTGTATTCCATTCCATAATATTCCTCTCTATTACATTTCATTCCATTCTATTCTATTCCATTCCATTCCATTCTATTCTATTCCATTCCATTCCACTCCTTTCCTCTCCATTCCTTTCCATTCCATTCCATTCCTCTCCATTCCATTCCTCTCCAATCCATTCCATTCCATTCCACTCCATTCTATTCCGTTCCATTCCATTGCATTCCATTCCATTCCGTTCCATTCCTCTCCATTCCTGTTAATTCCATTCCTCACCTACCCTCTGCTTTCCATTCCAATCCATTCCATTGCATTCTATTCCTCTCCATTCCATTCCATTCCTCTCCATTCCATTCCATTCCTCTTCATTCCATTCCATTTCAATCAAATCCATTCCATTCCTCTCCATTCCATTCCATTCTATTCCATTCCATCCTCTCCATTCCATTCCATTCCATTCCATTCAATTCCATTCCAATCCATGCCATTCTATTCCATTCCTCTCGATTTCATTCCATTCCTCTCCTTTCCATTCCATTCTATTCCATTCCTTTCCTCTCCATTTCACTAAATTCCATTCCATTCCATTTCAGTTCTTTACTCTCCCTTCCATTCCCTTTTTTCCCACTCCACTCGATTCCATTCCATTAGTCTCCATTCCATTTCAATCCTTTCCATTCCATTCCGTTCCTCTCCATTCCATTCCATTCCATTCCATTCCTCTCCATCCATTCCATTCCATTCTTCTCCATTCGAATCCATTCTTCTCCATTCCATTCTTCTCCATTCCATTCCAATCCATTCCATTGCATTCCATTCCAGTCCATGCCATTCCATTCCATTCCTCTCCTTTCCATTCCATTCTATTCCATTCCTTTCATCTCCACTCGATTCCATTCCATTAGTCTCCATTCCATTTCAATCCTTTCCATTCCATTCCGTTCCTCTCCATTCCATTCCATTCCTCTCCATCCATTCCATTCCATTCTTCTCCATTCGAATCCATT